>NC_060176.1:74792076-74914576 GCF_021184085.1 Oncorhynchus gorbuscha
GAGGGAATGCTGATGATAGGGGGCCTCTGGTTGCACTCAGTCAGTCAATCATCAGAGCAGTATTGCTTAGATCAAAGTTGAAAGGAATGGATCATTAGAGCTCCTAAACTTCTCCCTAGTATTCCCAAATGCAGCGGGGCGAAGCCTCATTCCCTCTGTTCGTGCTCTTCTTGCCCCACAGGCAAATAATGTTCCTCTTTATTTTCAGTGCGCCCGGCCACAAGTGGCCAAGTCTCTGGGATGTATTGTTTTCATCATTTTGACTCACTCCGACATTCGGGCCATGTGTCTCTTTGAAATACGAACCGATAATTCTAATTTCCTGTCCGACGCTTCTCTTTCAGTGTCGTAATTATAGGCATTTTTTTGTCACCTTACTGCCTCCTCACATTGTCCTGGTGTGTGTTGCGGCTGTGTTAGAGGGATGGCTTGTCATTAGAAATTAATTGATTGCTTGTTTTCATCAGGTTGCCTGGAATGAGCACAATGAACCCCTGTATTAATGAGCTCATGCCAGAATGAACTTTGTGTTAATTGGTTTTTAGGATTCGGTCGGTCTCAATGACAAAACAACATGGCTCTTTGAGTGACAGGCAAGCTACTGCAGTAACAGCAGGCAGAGTCTCTGTGAATGCTGTCTTGTCCGGGAAGATTTGAGTAAGGGGTACACGTCACCTGAGGGATCGGTATACGTGGGCGCCAAGACAATGGGATCGTCAGTGGATTGTCAGAGTAGAGAATACCCAGGAGAGTAAGAGGAAAGGTAGAGGAGACTGAGGAGAGGACTGGGAGAGGACAGAGTGAGAGGAGGGGGAGCAGAGGACAAGAGAGGTAGAGGAGAGATAGAGTACAAGAGAGGAAGAGGAGAGGAGAGGAGAGGAGAGGAGAGGAGAGGAGAGGAGAGGAGAGGAGAGGAGAGGAGAGGAGAGGAGAGGAGAGGAGAGGAGAGGAGAGGAGAGGAGAGGAGAGGAGAGGAGAGGAGAGGAGAGGAGAGGGTAAAAGGGAAGAGAGGACAGGAGAGGAGAGGAGAGGTTGAGGAGAGTGAGAGGGAGGAGAGGAGTGGGACAGGAGTGGGGAGGAGAGGAGAGATGATAGGTATAAAAGAGAAGATGGAGATGATAGGAGAAAAGAGGAGAGGGAGAGGAGAGGAAAAGAAAGGAGAGGGAGATTAGAGGAGAGGAGTGAAGAGGGAGAGGAGAGGAGAGGAGAGGAGAGGAGAGGAGAGGAGAGGAGAGGAGGAGAGGGAGAGGAGAGGAGAGGAGAGAGGAGAGGAGAGGAGAGGAGAGGAGAGGAGAGGAGAGGAGAGGGAGGTTAGAGGAGAGGAGATCGGTATAAAATAGGAGAGGAGAGGAGGGAGAGGAGAGAAGAGGAGAGGAGAGGAGAGGAGATCGGTATAAAATAGGAGAGGATAGAGGAGAGGTATAAAAGAAGGGAGGGAGAGGGTAAAGGAGAGGAGAGGAGAAGAAGATGGAGAGGAGAGGAGAGGATAGAGGAGAGGTATAAAAGAAGGGAGGGAGAGGGTAAAGGAGAGGAGAGGAGAAGAAGATGGAGAGGAGAGGAGAGGAGAAGAAGACGGAGAGGAGAGGAGAGGAGATCGGTATAAAATAGGAGAGGAGAGGAGAGGTATAAAAGAAGGGAGGGAGAGGGTAAAGGAGAGGAGAGGAGAGGAGAGGAGAGGAGAGGAGAGGAGAGGAGAGGAGAGGAGAGGAGAGGAGAGGAGAGGAGAGGAGAAGAGAAGAGAAGAGAAGAGAAGAGAAGAAGATGGAGAGGAGAGGAGAGGAGAGGAAAGGAAAGGAAAGGAGAGGGAGATTAGAGGAGAGGAGTGAAGAGGGAGAGGAGAGGAGAGGAGACGATTGAGAGGTGGGAGGCGTGGGAGGGAGTTGAGGACTGTGGTGAGCCATGAGCGTGGGAGAGCCAGCAGAGAGCACCAGGCAGTCAGTCAGGCAGTAGCTAGCTTCACTCCCTAGCATGATGTCACTGGTACAGGCAGGTGGAGACACTGCAGAGGCATTGTGCAACAGGAACGACAGGACCAACAGGGTTCCAGCCGGCTGGACAGATCCTCTGTAAATGATCATTAGTGCCAGATCAGCGGCCATCTCCAATCAACACTGGCTCCCACTCGGCTTGCAATTATTTACATCTCTCAGGAGAAGAGCTGTATTCATCTCCATCTCTCCGCCATTACTGCACTCCTCCCTCGACCCACCACTGAGCACAAGCAGAATGTGTTTCTGGCTCCCTCTCTCACCTCCTCAGTGATTGATGACATCTCACACAGCCATAAAACAGACAGCATAATATCCAGAAACCTGAAGAGAAAAAAAGATGTGATGTGCACGCAGCCTCAAGCGTTGTTTGTGAGGAGCCCTCAATTACTTTTTGTGAAATATCACAACAAAGTGACATTGATGCTGTCAAGGTCCTGGAGGTGTTTGTGTGAGGATTAGCTTCTGAGGATACTTGGTATGTGTGTGTGTGTGTGTGTGTGTGTGTGTGTGTGTGTGTGTGTGTGTGTGTGTGTGTGTGTGTGTGTGTGTGTGTGTGTGTGTGTGTGTGTGTGTGTGTGTGTGTGTGTGTGTGTGTGTGTGTGTGTGTGTGTGTGTGTGTGTGTGTGTGTGTGTGTGTGTGTGTGTGTGTGTGTGAGAGAGACTGTGTGTGTGTGTGTGAGACAGTGTGTGTGTGTGTGTGAGAGACTGTGTGTGTGTGTGTGTGTGAGACTGTGTGTGTGAGACTGTGTGTGTGTGTGTGTGTGACATATACATACATGCCACGGTGGGTGTACATGCACTTGATTAATTATTCACACTTAACTCGTAAAACATTTAGAGGCTAACTAAGTCACTTTGTGGGCAGACTAAAGAACAATAGATGTCTAAACGTATCATGTACTCCTGTACTGTATACCCTACTAAGTCACATGCCAACTGAAGTAAAGCAATGTAGTGCAGGAAGCTCTCACTCGACAAGCACCGTGCCACACACCACTGATGTCATTGAATAAAGCCCTATCGTGTGTCAAAACATCTTTCCTTTTGGGTTGTGTGTTGTAATGTAAACAGTTTACTTTTCTTTGTAGAATCCACAGTAATTAAAGTCCTTGTTGGAAACATCTCTGAGATATGTTAAGGATTTTAGAATGCCAGTATGTCAGAATCTTTTCCTATATTTCACTACTTACACTGTGTCTTGGAAACAATTACAGACTGCGAAGGCTGAAAGTATTGCACTGTTATGAAGTTATTCAGTGCTCACAACCGAGCTTGACACGCCAAACTGGAAGTGTGCACCGTTTTAAAGAGAGAAAGAACCATCTGTCTAAAGTGTTTATTGAAGTGTGTCATTCTAGCCCCAGGCTTTGCCCAGATCCACGCTGCCAGCCTCGGAGGGGGATGGGCATCTGTCGACCAGGGTGAGGTTTGTCACGACCGCACTGTGTTGGTTTTCCATTATGAGTTGTGCAATTGGATCATTCACTCGCCTGGAGCAAGAGAAAGGGAAAGATACTGAACCAAGAATACAAAGTGCACCTCGCTGGCCCTAAGTGTCCTATTAGCTCTTCAGCCTGAACTACAACCTTTCCTACAGTGGAGACGAGGCGGGAAACAGAGAGGGAAACAAACAAACAAACATCTATGGATGTACATATAGTTCAGTATCAGGCCCCTCCGGTACAGAGGGATTCTTCAATCTAATTGACTGAGGTCTTTTTAAGATGATGAAAGCTGTCTTTGAATCCTACATATCCAATTCAGACGCTGCCTGAAGCAGCACACGGGGGTTTCTCTGGCCTCTCTAAGACTGGATACAGAGATGAGTGAGATTTACTGTCAAACAAAATATCTATTTTACATCAAAAACATCATGGTTGCTCTAACAGTTCGCTCTGTGTTGATATTCCACAGTAGTAATGGATTGTTTTATGATTTTGTCAGAGTAAAGATCAACAAAATCCCTGTTGGTTCGGTATGAGCTTGCTGAATGAGTAGCATTAGACCAACGGTCCCTTTGTAAACCCCTATACGGCTCCACGTGTCCAAACCGATGCCAGCCTCTAGGGGCAGGAATGGGCCAGTCTATGGATTAGCGACGTCACAGCGATGTGGCTGTGGGATGACGAAGGCCACTGTTCTCCTTGATGATGAGGTTGTGGTTAGGTAGGATTGCATGGTCTGTATCCTCCTATGGGATGTATGTGAGTGTCCAGCGTCTTGTGTGAGACAGATAATGAGGTGGCCAGACAGAGAGCTTGGTTTGTTCAGCTCTCTACAGGGGGAGCACAATGGTCTGTCTGTCTGTCTGTCTGTCTGTCTGTCTGTCTGTCTGTCTGTCTGTCTGTCTGTCTGTCTGTCTGTCTGTCTGTCTGTCTGTCTGTCTGTCTGTCTGTCTGTCTGTCTGTCTGTCTGTCTGTCTGTCTGTCTGTCTGTCTGTCTGTCTGTCTGTCTGTCTGTCTGTCTGTCTGTCTGTCTGTCTGTGTTCAATAATACTTCCCTCTGTAGACTAGGTTTGATGGACGCCTTACAGTTCTGTTCCCCCTCCCTGAGGGATTCTCTCCGACTCATGAAAGCTAATTCAGAAATCAATATCAATGAAAGGGCCTCTCATTTCCATATTTCCCCCATCACTCCTCTGGTGACTCGCAGGGAGGGGCGGAGCCTGCTGAGCCCAGGTATCGATCATCATCCCATGTTTAAAATTGACAACGTTCAATTCCCTGTGGCTGAGAGGTGTGAGGAGGAGAGGGTGGGAGGGTTGAGGGGGAGAGGGTGGAAGGAGTGAGGGGGACAGGGTGGGAGGGGTGAGGGGGAGAGGGTGGGAGGGGTGAGGTTGGGAGGGGAGAGGGGGACAGGGTGGGAGGGGTGAGGGGGAGAGGGTGGGACGGGTGAGGGGGAGAGGGTGGGAGGGGTGAGGGAAAGAGGATAAGGAAGTGAGAA
Source organism: Oncorhynchus gorbuscha (assembly GCF_021184085.1). Taxonomy (NCBI): domain Eukaryota; kingdom Metazoa; phylum Chordata; class Actinopteri; order Salmoniformes; family Salmonidae; genus Oncorhynchus; species Oncorhynchus gorbuscha. The sequence goes on from NC_060176.1 coordinate 74,797,011, forward strand.
AGGCAAGTTGCCAAGCACCTCGGGACACCTTGGCATCAACTACGTGGCAGTGGACAGTGGGTCTGAGGTGGTGGCCAACCAGTTGGGATGTGTCTGACCCTCAAGGTTGCCGTGGTGCGCTGTTGGCAGGGCCTTGGCACTCGGGCAGCCCTTTCTGCTCCATAAGGTGAACGCATATGGAGCCGGAGACACTGACTGACACCCAGCAGATTCCTCCTGTGTTCTCCAATGCCATCCTCTGACCTTCCTTTCCTGTGTCATGCCTGGTAGTCTGGCCTGCTCTTGTGGATGCTGTGAGAGACAGCTAGGCTCAACGGAAGCAGGAAGAGAGTAAGAGAGAGAGAGAGAGAAAAGGCACAAAGGACTGTTGCTCGGGTGACTCATTCCATTCACCATATTTTGCCTCTATCAGACCATGAACAAAGAAACTCTGAAGAATATGTCATGGCAACTAGAGCCATTAGTCTAAAGGTGTCTATAAACAAGACAATGACCTCACCTTTTACCCCCTTGAGAATGACCAAGGGAAAACATATTGAAGATTTCATGTTTACAGTTGAAGTTTTTTTGTGATGGGTGGTTGATGAAGACACACTCATTATAATTTATAACAAAAAGCAAGTTGCAGTCTATACAATAATGTTGTGAGAACTTTTCAGCCTTAATAAGATTTTTTTGTAATGGACAAAATGCACCCCCCTACCCAACGGAAGATATGTTTTCTTATGATCCTCCCCCTGCACAACCTCCCCCCTCACAGAATTACCTCAAAATAATGTTTACAACCACAAATAACAATAACAGTAGCGACCCTGTTGATAAACGTGGATATCGACTGTGCCACTTCAGCCTTTGTGGAACAGTCGATGCCACTCAGGGTTACGGGCCAGAAGATTGAGGGTTCACCGACTACCACGGATGAGCTCACTCTTCCTGCCTGTTTCATTAGTCCTACACTACGATCAGAGCCGGCTGTAGACAATGATCAGCTAGTGGGAATTCAGATTCATGATGATGACTGCTTGTCTTGCTTGTATCTCAGATTCTGAAAGTATGATGTTGACATGATCAGTCAAATCAAAGCTACGGTAGATATAACGAGATTTTAAGTCATTTTATTCTTTGGCCAATGACCTTGAGCCTTCTTGGATGGACACTGCTAATGTAAATCTATGGCAGCACCCAAGGGGCTTGAATTTTGCGTTGACCTAGCGTCCCCATGATTGACAGAACACTGAGCCAATCATGGCGCGACTAGAGAACATTACCAATCCCTACGCTCTGTATATTCCGTTGGCTGAGCTAGGCTGAAATACCTGCAATACCTGCCTTACTCAAGAAAGCAAAGAAGATACCATGTTTGTATGTGGCTTTATTAACGCAATTATTTATTTATATATTTTTTACATTGTTTGCAAATTCATATGTGACACGTATTAATGTCAAAATAACATGCAAAACAGCCCCCCCTAAAAGTATCATTTAGCTAAACTAAAGTATTATTTAGCTAAACTAAAGTATTATTTAGCTAAACTAAAGTATTATTTAGCCAAACTAAAGTATTATTTAGCCAAACTAAAGTATTATTTAGCCAAACTAAAGTACTATTTAGCCAAACTAAAGTATTATTTAGCTAAACTAAAGTATTATTTAGCCAAACTAAAGTATTATTTAGCCAAACTAAAGTATTATTTAGCTAAACTAAAGTATTATTTAGCTAAACTAAAGTATTATTTAGCTAAACTAAACTATTATTTAGTTAAACTGCCCTGAATGATGGGTCGCCATTGGATGATCATGCGCATGTTTACAGGATACTTTTGAAGTAGCTTAATCAGATTAAAACATTACACTGGTTGTGTTTATGCCACACATAAAAGGTAATACATTTTAAAAGTTAAATTACAAATATTTAGGCGATATTGAAGCGTTAGGTCTTAGTTGCTCGAGGACTAGCATCTCTGACTGGAGCTTTTCCTGAATACAGTCACTGGGCCTGCCAGGAACATATGTTTCCACTTTATGATAGGACGACTTGGGAGAACGATGATCTCAGTATCAGACGTAAAAATACAGCCAGACTGGCCTACTACTGTGTCTTTCTAGAGCTTATAAACTGTCGAGAGTAGTCTCATATCTGATCCAAATGGAATGAAACTGTAAAAGGTCTGGGTGTAGCTGGTGCAGAGGAGTCAGGCGCAGGACAGCAGAGATGAATAATAAACGGAACTTTACTGTAAATATCCAACTACATGTAGTAATACCAAGCCCACACGAATGGACTGAAATACATAAAACAAACACGCACAAAAACCATGGGGGAAAAAAGAGCGTTAAAGCATGAACATGTAATTGGGGAATTGAAACCAGGTGTGTAAAACAAAGACAAAACAAATGGAAAATGAAAAGTGGATCGCCGGTGACGTCGATCGCCGAACGCCGCCTGAACAAGGAGAGGAACCGACATCGGCGGAAGTCGTGACAGAAACATTAAAATCACACGGCTTTTGAGCCGTCATTCACATGACATTTTCGCTGCAGCCTAGAGTATAAGTTTTTACTCATTGTATTATGGTGTTGTAGGCTGGTCTAGGGGGAATAATTGTATAGTACCTGAACAATATCAATAGGTGAGCTTTTTGTGCTGCATGTTTCATTTCTTCACTGTTCATTCACGATGATGCACCTGTTCCTCCGCTGCCTATCAGCTATTCCTATTGGTTCTTGTGGATTCAGATTGAAAATTGTTGCAGATTTGAAATGATTGTTTGTGTGGTATGATTTTTTTAAATGTATTTTTGTATCTTTATTTAACCAGGTAGGCTAGTTGAGAACAAGTTCTTATTTACAACTGCGATCTGGCCAAGATAAAGCAAAGCAGTGCGACACAAACAACAACACATGGAGTAACACATGGAGTGAACAAACACGCAATCAATAATAAGTCTATAGACAGTGTGTGCAAATGAGGTAGGATAAGGGAGGTAAGGCAATAAAGAGGCCATAGTGGCGAAATAATTACAATTTAGCAATTAAACACTGGAGTGATAGATGTGCAGAAGATGTGTGTACAAGTAGAGATACTGGGGTGCAATGGAGCAAAATAAATCAAATAAATAACAGTGTGGCGGATGAGGTAGTTGAATGGGCTATTTACAGATGGGCTGTGTACAAGTGCAGTGATCTGTGAGCTGCTCTGACAGCTGATGCTTAAAGTTAGTGAGGGAGATAAGTCTCCAGCTTCAGTGATTTTTGCAGTTCGTTCCAGTCAATGGCAGCAGAGAACTGGAAGGAAAGGCGGCCAAAGTAGGAATTGGCTTTGGGGGTGACCAGTGAGATATACCGGCTAGAGCACATGCTACGGGTGGGTGCTGCTATGATGGCCAGTGATGACCTGGAGCAAGTAGGTTTGGCGACAAATATGAAGCGAAGGCCAGCCAACGAGAGCATACAGGTCGCAGTGGTGGGTAGTATATGGGGCTTTGGTGACAAAACGGATGGCACTGTGATAGACTGCATCCAAATTGCTGAGTAGAGTGTTGGAGGTTAATTTGTAAATGACATCTCCGAAGTCAAGGATCGGTAGGATAGTCAGTTTTACGAGGGTATGTTTGGCAGCATGGGTGAAGGATGCTTTGTTGCGACATAGGAAGCCAATTCTAGATGTAATTTTGGATTGGAGATGCTTAATATGAATCTGGAAGGAGGGTTTGCAGTCTAAACAGACACCTAGGTATTTGTAGTTGCTGGTTAGCCTAATGCAGATCTGGACAAACAATCCACCTACCACTATTGTCACTATGAATGGTGGATAGAGGGCAGGATAGACCGTTAGACTGGTAGATTCTGACCTGTGGTATAGTAAAAGTTAGCACTTGGAAAAGCATAGCTCATAAGGGAAGTACCAAAATACCTTGATATACTGTAGGGGTGGCACATGCAAGCAGATGAGGACATTTGGATAGGAGGAAGACATTATATAGAGAGAATGTAAGCCAGGGAATTATGCACTCCAATAAAAGAAAACAGACAACCTTTCCCAAAGAAACAAACAAATTAGACAACCCTCAGCCTATTTTGGACCACCCCTCCTCCCACCCAGTAAACAGTGAACTGTCCCTAAGAGCTAATGAGTTGGGGCATGGTGGAACGGGATTAAGATGGATGTATTCCAACACTGTAGGGTCAAACCACATGCATCAGTAAATAGAATTCATCTGGGCTCATTCTAGCACCTTGTCTTTTGGAGCACCCTTCTATTTTGGTAAGATGACGCCATAATTGATGGGTCAACCATGAGTAATCTTTGTTTGCCACAACACACACACGCAATCACGCATGCACACACACGCACGCACACACACACACACGCATGCATACACGCACGCGCACACACACACACACACACACACGCATGCACACACACACACGCACGCATGCACAAACACACACATGCACATACACGTACACACACACACTAAAGTGAAAACTGATTTTTTTTCTTATATCAATTAAATAGTGGGAGAGATGAGTGTTTGTGAAGTGTCAGAATGATGAAGTGCCCACACTTCCCTTCCACTCGGCTAAATGAAGGTCTATGTGGGTGACGAGCGTCCAGCTTATGCAGCCTATTAAGTGAGGCAGTCATGCATTGCGGAGTGGCAAATGACTCTGGATGTTAGGCAGCGCTCGGCAGATGAGCCTGCTACTGTGCTGTGCTGTCTAGTGAGGCAGTTGGAATTGATTGTTTGGCTGACTTTCAGTCCAGCTGCTCTAACTGCGTACGCTGGAAGTTCCCTGGCTGTACTACAGATGCGGGAGCTAAGCAACCAAAGTTCCCTGGCTGTGCTACAGATGAGGGAGCTAAGCAACCAAAGTTCCCTGGCTGTGCTACAGATGCGGGAGCTAAGCAACCAACGTTCCCTGGCTGTACTACAGATGTGGGAGCTAAGCAACCAAAGTTCCCTGGCTGTGCTACAGATGAGGGAGCTAAGCAACCAAAGTTCCCTGGCTGTACTACAGATGAGGGAGCTAAGGAACCAAAGTTCCCTGGCTGTGCTACATATGAGGGAGCTAAGCAACCAAAGTTCCCTGTCTGTGCTACATGTGAGGGAGCTAAGCAACCAAAGTTCCCTGGCTGTGCTACATATGAGGGAGCTAAGCAACCAAAGTTCCCTGGCTGTGCTACATATGAGGGAGCTAAGCAACCAACGTTCCCTGGCTGTACTACATATGAGGGACCAAAGCAACCAAAGTTCCCTGGCTGTGCTACATATGAGGGTGCTAAGCAACCAAAGTTCCCTGGCTGTGTTACATATGAGGGACCAAAGCAACCAAAGTTCCCTGGCTGTGCTACATATGAGGGAGCTAAGCAACCAAAGTTCCCTGGTTCCCTGGCAGCCAGGTCCAATAGGTTACATTTTCATGCACTGTCAGTCTTTGGCTGATGTAACTCCCCTGAGGCACTTTGTTCGAGAAATACAAGCTTTCTCAGGATGAAATCAGTCGATGAATGATGCGATAATTAACATTGTGTCGTACCGCCGGCCATCATGGCTTATTTTCTTATAGCCCCAATGTTTCTTTTGTCTCTGTGGCTGAGACTTGAGGCTCCCCAGTGTGAGACAGTATGACAGGGGTTATGTTCCTCATATTGATATTATTGGATCAACCATGACTATCCTTCCATCGTCACCTTTTCTTAGAGGTGATTTAGCTCTTGAGCAGTCAATACAAGCTGACTCATTTTTAATGATTTTATGCTACCAAGAGTGGAAACAGCGAGATGCTCTTCAGCTAGGTGCTGAAAGTCACACAAAACCTGAATCAATTCAATGTTTTTTTTTGACCCCCGAGGCAAAAATTGGCTATCAACATAATGTTCTCCTCATCATTTTATCTTACTTATTCAACATTATCACGTCCGTCACATGGCTAGCTGTTGGCATTTACAAAATAGCATCAACATACACAGGTTTTGATCAATCAATGTTTAACTGGAAGTTGGTCTGACATCTTTGTTTACGGGTGGGGATACATTAATACATTATTTTCCCAGCAACCATTAACATGGTGTTATTTTGCATTTCACTTTGTCACAAAAGTGAACGATAATAAATGTGACCCTTCTCTGCCTAAACATATGTTAATGTTCCAGGCTGGTCAATGTAATGTACCTCATTGCCTAGGAATACACTGGATGCGTAACACTGAGATTTATTGGGTTTCAGCTCTTTACCAGCCGAACAGGTTTGGGCTCAATTCTAATTGAAGGCAGTCTATTCAGTAAGTGATTTGTATGTCAAATTCAGCACTTTTCCTTTGTAATAAATAGCTTTTACTTTTCAGTTGATTGAGAAGTCATTGAAAATAAATGTTATTTTTGTTATTATTGAATAGTAATTTTGTTTACTTCCTGAATTGACTGCCTTCAATTAGAATTGAGTTCAACCCCGCAGCCTAAGTGCAACTCACAATGCCAAGCCTACTGGGTATAGAGGGAAGTAAGTCACTCTCTATTATGCCGAGGTGAATGAAGGATGAATGGGGAGAATGTCAGAGAAACAACGAGAGGCTGTGACCGGAGAGAAGTCTAGACATTCGGCTGCTGTGCAGCAGAGCTGATTGGAGGTATAGAGCGCATGTTTGTCCTTTCATGTAACTGGATCGGTAATGGTTACACTGGTTAGACATGTTTGTCCTTTCATGTAAGTGGATCGGTTAATGGCTACACTGGTTAGCCATGTTTGTCCTTTCATGTAACTGGATCGGTAATGGTTACACTGGTTAGCCATGTTTGTCCTTTCATGTAACTGGATCGGTTAATGGTTACACTGGTTAGCCATGTTTGTCCTTTCATATAACTGGATCGGTAATGGTTACACTGGTTAGCCATGTTTGTCCTTTCATGTAACTGGATCGGTAATGGTTACACTGGTTAGCCATGTTTGTCCTTTCATGTAACTGGATCGGTAATGGTTACACTGGTTAGCCATGTTTGTCCTTTCATGTAACTGGATCGGTTAATGGTTACACTGGTTAGCCATGTTTGTCCTTTCATATAACTGGATCGGTAATGGTTACACTGGTTAGCCATGTTTGTCCTTTCATGTAACTGGATCGGTAATGGTTACACTGGTCAGCCATGTTTGTCCTTTCATATAACTGGATCGGTAATGGTTACACTGGTTAGCCATGTTTGTCAGATATTGTGACTTCATGCAGCTTCCCAGACTTCTTGAGGCTTTGTCTGGCTTCATCTGTATGTTTGAAATACGTCTGTGTGTTTCTACATCTTCGCTTGGTGTTCACTACAGACTGAGTGTGTAGGGAACAAGCTCACCTCTCCGCTCACCTCTCGTGACTTTCCAAACTATAGAGCAGACCTATAGATGCCAGGAAAAATGTTTCTCGTGTCCTCTGACCCAATAGTTATCTGGTCCATGGAGGCTGCAACACGAGTCTAATTGTCCTGTGTTCACATCAAGTATTCCGAGCGACTGCAAGAAATACAGTTTATAATTACAGTTATTATTCAAATATGTGAACAAACAGACAGCTGCAATAAACCAGCACTAAAGAGGGCAAAGAGACGGTAGAAGAAACCGAACTGGATATACAGCACTGCATTGTAAATCCAAACATTTCCTTTCACAGCTGAACATCTCAGTCGCAGTCCCTCAAGAGGGACCTATGCTGGGGACATTGGTATTGGTTGTCTAGGTGTGGTTAAGGGTTGAGTGTAAGTGTTCTATACAGTCCAGACTTGCACAGTGAGATGTACTGACTAGGTTTTAAGTAAAGGGGTAGAGAGTTGGCAACCACCTCGACACAACACACCATTCAGGAAGTAGAGTCGTGGAATTAAACTTTATTTGAAAGGAAATGAGAGGCCGCGAGAGAGACAGAAATATATATTTTTAACTAAAAATCGCATTTAATACACTTCATATTGAATACGACCTCAACACGTCTTCCTACTGCTTTTCACACGGGAACCATTGAGAAGTGCTGGCAGAATAAAAGACCTTGGTTTATTGTGAGCCTTTAGCTTGCTGCTTTATTACTGTACCTGAACTGTCCCTCTATAATGACTTACAGTTAAAACACAATTACAGAGTCAGGCTGAAGGGGGGGGGGGGGATCAATACCGCAAGAAATGACAATCCCTCCCAGGAACACTAAGGTATTATTAATAGCTGCCAGTTTGGGAAGGTTGGTGGTGGTGTGTTCTTTTGGAGGGAGGGTGTTTACCTCGGCTGAATAGTCGTGACAAAGACAACCATCTTCCTCACAGCTACTATGTCTTCTTCCCTCGAATAATTCCATCATTGTGTCCATCATTATGGTTCCCCAATGGTTTGAACGGAGTCTGGTCTTGGCACAGGACAGAGCATAACAGAGGCTGACTGTCTCTCAATTAACCACCTTGGTAATACGGCTGGATTAGTATCTTTCACTAGAGTTTGGGACCTGGAGACACAGTTCACAGAGCATTACAACAATTACAATTTCAGGGTTTAGTACATTTTATTAAAGAAATAGCCATGTCATTTTTAGGAAGTTGCAAAAATCTATGAGGCAGTTACTCCTCAGTCAGACAAAATGATGAAGAAATGAATCCACTATTCAAGGCTTGACTTGCCCTGGTGGTTTTTTTTCCAAGGGGATTTTTACTCTTTTGTCTGCAAAATAATGAACCCATTTACTCACCATGACAACAGGTTGGTCGATGTGCTTGTTCTTTTATTTGTTTATTTCATATCAATAATTTAAGCAATATTAAAACATGTTGCTCTCTACAAAACACTTCCCCCATTAGGCCATGTTTCACACGACACAGCTGAACAAATAGATATTTACATTTATAGATGCATGTAATTCATTCGTGGACTTGTGTAAATGACTTTTTGATCAATATACTGAATAAAATAGACAAGGCATTTAATAGCCCATACCCACGCCTCTTCATTTTAAAGTGTTATATTTTTTGGACTCTAACTTTTGACATTACTATCCTGTGAACACTTGTTAGGTCTCAACCCAGTTAACAAGATGATATTACTTTAACAATGTGCCAAAACTGTAAATCAATATTGCCAAGCATGATCCAATACATTTACAGGCACTGCTAACATTTGAAGTCTAAACCCACAGTAGGAGCCATTTAACTTTGTCGTCTACAAGTTGGATTTCCTTGTGTTTTTCTACCTACCTGTAACTAGTGGGTCTATTGGGCTCTATTCATATTGTATTCTGGCACGATATGTATTCATACAAATGACGGTACTGTGAGAACATTGGGTATTGGCACATGTGTGTCCTGCCTGTCACATACCTTGCAGGTTACATCTGGGTTACAACGTAGTCACAGGAAAGTAGACCACCTGAAGCCTCCATGATATAATAGTCTTATTAACGTGCTGATGGAATTCAAGAAAAACCAGGCCTCTTTTTCAAAAGTCTTGATTAAGGAGATGATTTTAATCTGTGTGCAAATCTCCCCGGCTTTTCTGATTGAGGTTAGAGCAGTCCATTGACTTGTTATGGCCCTGGGACTGAAACACCAATCTGCTATCAGAATATGTTGACATATACGATGGAATTACCACCGGCATTTATGGGTAAACAAGGCTCAGTGGGAAACAGATGTTTCCTAGATTACAGTACGGACTATGATCACTGATGGGACTGATGTAGCCCTGGAATTTGACCAAGACATATCTGTTGGTCAGGACAGCAACCGTTCAGTCAACCAAGTTCCAAAGGCCTGGCCTCTGCTCGCTGTGAATTCTAGATCAGTTCAGTAATAAGATTTGGTACACTGTGATGTTTTAATCGAGTAATGTCCCCAGAGCTCAATGTGAACATGTCATGAATATGAACCGCTACTTATGATGCTTCCGAGTTCTGCTTGGAATGTGAAGGATCCATTCCCTGTCTCTCATCAGAGCAGGTTTTTGTAACAGTGTGACTCAGATCATCTTTATTATCCCACCAGGGGGAAATTAATCATTTGCTTAGAAAGATGGTACATAACACATGAAAACAAAGAAATGACACAATAGAATCCATTCAAAGTAAATGTGCAATATGCTCGACAGACTAGAAGAACATGCTTAGCCAGATTGATGAATTCTTAGAAATAAATATTTTGAGCAATTTTATATGGCTGTTGGAACTCTCTTTTATCTGTCAGTGCAGCAGGACCTCGGTGCCTGGCTACGAGTACAGCACATCGGCCATTTCACAGATCCTTAAGCATTCTAGTGGATGATTTGTATTCAGCTCGGTTACATATCCCGGGCTTCCTCTGAGATCTGTGTTGGGGAAGAAAAGTCATGTTCTTGTTTCAAAGCATACGACAACTGACAATGACACTGTGCCAAAATTATTTATGGGGGAGAAAAGGAAGGCAGCCAGGCAAACGTTGTCTTCAGATTGCAGAGTGGTTCCATGGAGGAAGCACCAGCTCAGATGGCCTACAGTCATCCATCCTCAGGGAGGGAGGGAGGGACAGGGAAAGACAGCTGTTCTCCTTCTCATGTCAAATCTCAGTGTGGTGATTGTTTCGGAATGCTCTTCTACAGTAATGAATGAAGACAAATGTGAAGTTCGCCATGTTCAGGTCGTGTAAAAGTCCGGTCTGGATAACGAAACAAACTAGCCAATCACCGATCAACTAGACCCCGTAACGGTTATACTGGCAGGTTAGTGTGAACATTCATCTCCATCAGTGGAGGCTGCTGAGTGTAGGATGGCTCATAATAATGGCTGGAACGACGCCAATCACCTATTCCGCTCCAGCCATTACCACGAGCCCGACCTCCCAAATTAAGGTGCCACCAACCTGTGATCTATATCCTCTTTACCTTCCTGGCTGGGAGATTTTCTGCTGTTATTGTTGTACCACTGGTCTCTGGATTCAGACATACTGTTAAATATGCTGCTGTTATTGTTGTACCATTGGTCTCTGGATTCAGACATACTGTTAAATATGCTGCTGTTATTGTTGTACCACTGGTCCCTGGATTCAGACATACTGTTAAATATGCTGCTGTTATTGTTGTACCATTGGTCCCTGGATTCAGACATACTGTTGGCTAGTGTCATTAAGAGGCTGTTGACCTTTGTGCTTACCTCTGTCAGACTGACACTCTGTTCATTAGATACTGCTACTTCAATCCTGTGGCACACAGCATCTTAGAGAGAGAGAGAGCGAGAGAGCGAGAGAGAGAGAGAGAGAGAGAGAGAGAGAGAGAGAGAGAGAGAGAGAGAGAGAGAGAGAGAGAGAGAGAGAGAGAGAGAGAGAGAGAGAGAGAGAGAGAGAGAGAGAGAGAGAGAGAGAGAGAGAGAGAGAGAGAGAGAGAGAGAGAGAGAGAGAGAGAGAGAGAGAGAGAGAGAGAGAGAGAGAGAGAGAGAGAGAGAGAGACAGAGAGAGAGAGAGAGAGAGAGACAGAGAGAGAGAGAGAGCGAGAGAGAGAGAGTTTTTCTTTGCAGATTATATCCAGTATCCACACTTACTTCCCTTGAACAATCTCTCTGGCCTAGTCACTCCCACTTGAAAATGGAAATGGAACTGAAAGTATGCAAATATATGTTATATGTTATATGCTTCATATTCAAAAATATGAATCAAGCCTTTCAGCTATGCCTTCTGAGAAAATGTCTCACTCTTTCCATGAAGGGCAGATACACTCAATGACTGCATGCGTTGTAGTAGTTTGTGCTTGCACAATGCTTCTCATGCAGATACCTATTCGGGAAGTCCTATTCAGGAAGTCCTATTCAGGAAGTCTTATTTAGGAAGTCCTATTCAGGAGCACTTCAGACTTAGCCGATGCTGCTTATAAGAGCTGTGGTGTGCTTGTTCTTCAGCCATAATATTATTATGTATTTCTTTCACATTATAGGCACAGAACGAGGAGATAACAATTTGAATACAGTCTTATTATAGTGGTCTTCTAAATATTCAGGCTGATTCGTGGAGACTAGGAGCAGCAATTACTGTGAAGATAAATCTTGGGTTGTAATAATAAGAAAATATTGCTCCTGCCAAATGAAAACTAAACACTCAAATATACATGCAGGCAGCGATCATAGGACTCTATATATGGTAGAGAGAACGGTAAAAGGAACTATGGAGCCTCTGTTGGTAAATGGCTTCGTTTCATTTGATAAATGATGCCATGGGAGGGAATGTAAAGGACGTCACTCTGCTTGTTTAGCAAGTACCACTTCCTCCTGATTCGGTGTACACAGGACTCTGCCTTTGCTCAGCACGTAGTCGCCCACCTGAAGCGTCTTTCCAGTCGGCGCCGCGCGAAAAGCTAGTAATTTGGCGGACCAAGTGGTGACTCTTCAGGCTGAGGAGTAAGATTCACACATCCCTGTGTGCTACAGCAGCACTCGTATGACTTACTGTCAGACTGTAGTGGGCAATGCATCCCAAATCACCTACTATATAAGGAGCTCCATCCCTGTTCCTGGTGCGTTGCCGTCCTGTAGGGTTTCACTCCGACCCCAGTTGTAACTAACCTGATTAATTTGATAAACCAGCTAATTATTAGAATCAGGTGTGCTAGATTAAGTGTCACGTTTATGTCACATGCACAAGTACAGTGGAATGCCTTTTTTGTCATTCTAACTCCAACAATGTAGTAATCAATAACAATGTAGTAATCAATAACAATGTAGTAATCAATAACAATGTAGTCATCAATAACAATGTCGTAATCAATAACAATGTAGTAATCAATAACAATGTAGTAATCAATAACAATGTCGTAATCAATAACAATGTCGTAATCAATAACAATGTCGTAATCAATAACAATGTAGTCATCAATAACAATGTAGTCATCAATAACTATGTAGTAATCAATAACAATGTAGTAATCAATAACAATGTCGTAATCAATAACAATGTAGTAATCAATAACAATGTAGTCATCAATAACAATGTAGTCATCAATAACTATGTAGTCATCAATAATCAATAACAATGTAGTCATCAATAATCAATAACAATGTAGTCATCAATAACTATGTAGGCATCAATAACTATGTAGTCATCAATAATCAACAACAATGTAAGCATCAATAATCAATAACAATGTAGTGATCAATAACTATGTAGTCATCAATAACTATGTAGTCATCAATAATCAATAACAATGTAGTCATCAATAACTATGTAGTCATCAATAATCAATAACAATGAAGTCATTAATAATCAATAACAATGTAGTCATCAATAACTATGTGGTCATCAGTAACAATATAATCATCAATAACAATGTAGTCATTAATAATCAATAACAATGTAGTCATCAATAACTATGTAGTCATCAGTAACAATGTAATCATCAATAACAATGTAGTCATTAATAATCAATAACAATGTAGTCATCAATAACTATGTAGTCATCAATAATCAATGTAATCATCAATAACAATGTAGTCATTAATAATCAATAACAATGTAGTCATCAATAACAATGTAGTCATTAATAATCAATAACTATGTAGTCATCAATAACAATGTATTCATCAATAACAATATAGTCATCAATAACAATGTAGTCATCAATAATCAATAACAATGTAGTCATCAATAATCAATAACAATGTAGTCATCAATAACTATGTAGTCATCAATAATCAATAACAATGAAGTCATCAATAACTATGTAGTCATCAATAACTATGTAGTCATCAATAATCAATAACAATGTAGTCATCAATAACAATTTAGTCATCAATAACTATGTAGTCATCAATAACAATGTAGTCATAAATAACAATGTATTCATCAATAACTATGTAGTCATCAATAATCAATAACTATGTAGTCATCAATAATCAATAACTATGTCGTCATCAATAATCAATGACTATGTAGTCATCAATAATCAATAACAATGTAGTCATCAATAACAATGTAGTCATCAATAACAATGTAATCATCAATAACAATGTAGTCATTAATAATCAATAACAATGTAGTCATCATTAACAATGTGGTCATCAATAACAATGCTGTCAGAGGTCAGAGGCAGAGCTCCCATCTGAACCCTTTGTCCACGAATCACAACCACCACCACCAACAATTACAGGCTTGACAGTAGGTTGGCCAAATCACTTATGGAGTGAGGCAGTCAATCACTGAGGTCGACATGAGCTGTGGGCCCAATGAACAGTTGTTCCTCCAGTGGCCCCCTTTAACCACTGTAAAAAGTGTTTTTGGGGCTGCGGGGCAATTGATCTTAAAAGATTAAAGCAAATATTAAATGAGGAAATGTGGTGGTGGAATATGATTTAATGGCGAGGCAGCAGAAGCCGAGAGGACGTGGATGGATTTGGAAGAGAGGGAGGGAGACGGACAGATGGGGGGGACAGCAGCCTGCCTCCCCTTCCTCCTTTCCCTTCCTCTGGACAGCAGCCTGCCTCCCCTTCCTCCTTTCCCTCCCTCTGGACAGCAGCCTGCCTCCCCTTCCTCCTTTCCCTTCCTCTGGACAGCAACCTGCCTCCCCTTCCTCCTTTCCCTCCCTCTGGACAGCAGCCTGCTTCCCCTTCCTCCTTACCCTTCCTCTGGACAGCAGCCTGCCTCCCCTTCCTCCTTTCTCTCCCTCTGGACAGCAGCCTGCCTCCCCTTCCTCCTTTCCCTTCCTCTGGACAGCAGCCTGCCTCCCCTTCCTCCTTTCCCTTCCTCTGGACAGCAGCCTGCCTCCCCTTCCTCCTTTCCCTCCCTCTGGACAGCAGCCTGCCTCCCCTTCCTCCTTTCCCTCCCTCTGGACAGCAGCCTGCCTCCCCTTCCTCCTTTCCCTTCCTCTGGACAGCAACCTGCCTCCCCTTCCTCCTTTCCCTCCCTCTGGACAGCAGCCTGCTTCCCCTTCCTCCTTACCCTTCCTCTGGACAGCAGCCTGCCTCCCCTTCCTCCTTTCTCTCCCTCTGGACAGCAGCCTGCCTCCCCTTCCTCCTTTCCCTTCCTCTGGACAGCAGCCTGCCTCCCCTTCCTCCTTTCCCTTCCTCTGGACAGCAGCCTGCCTCCCCTTCCTCCTTTCCCTCCCTCTGGACAGCAGCCTGCCTCCCCTCCCTCCTTTCCCTTCCAACCCCAATAGTATAACATATAGCAGAGAAACCGACTTTGGCCATATACAGTATTGCCAGTCTAAGGTTGTAACTGACATCGATGGCAAAGATAGAATTTCTGCCATTGCTATTGGCATTTTATTAATACAATTGTCAATTTGTATTGTAAAATATGCATAATTGTCATGATGGCTAATGGTTTTGGAAACTTCCTCAGACCAGAAACCTTCCTCATCTCTCCCTCCCTGCACCGCCAGCCTAGCCAATCCGTAGGCTGTATCGATTTGTCTCAAGTGAACAATCCATTTAAGGTCCAGTAGCTCATTAGGCCTCCAAGCAAAGCAACAACATAAACTAATGAATAGTTACTACACCCTGTCTGTTGCTACTTAGCCATGGGCTCCACAGAGGGGATATGATGTGTGTGTGTGTGTGTGTGTGTGTGTGTGTGTGTGTGTGTGTGTGTGTGTGTGTGTGTGTGTGTGTGTGTGTGTGTGTGTGTGTGTGTGTGTGTGTGTGTGTGTGTGTGTGTGTGTGTGTGTGTGTGTGTGTGTGTGTGTGTGTGTGTGTGTGTGTGTGTGTGTGTACGCCGGCATGCATACGGTTATGGAGCATCTTATTGGTGATCTCACCAGGAATCCCCCAGTCCTGATCAAACCTTTCTCTCCTCCAGTATGTGCAGGCCTGATGAACTGTAGGGAGCAGAGGGAGCTCATTCAGACACTCACTGAATAAAACATGACTTACCATGCATGTTCTCAGGGGATGGTATAAAGTCTCTCCTGCTTGCCTCCCTGGTCCTGGAAATGGGACACTCTGTTCAGGTGCCTGTGTTTGCAAACTGCAGGTCTAACCAGCAGAATCGCATACAGTATAAAGCAGTGTTATTCGAAGTCTGGGTCATGAGTTGGGTTGCCGGGGGAATTGCAGTGGGGTCGTAAAATATATATACATATTTTTGGGGGGGTGAAATTAATTTATAAACTTTTTTTATTAAAATATATTTCTGGGGTTGAGATTATTTATTTATTTATTAGTATAGTATTTATTTATTCTCTCAGTTTTTGTAAGAGAGATGAAAATGTAATGAATTGAAGGTTATTTGTTAATGTGAAAATCTACGTTTAGAGATTTCAAAGGTGTTGTTAAATTTGGGGTGGTGTGCGGTCGACAGAAATTCTGTAAAAAAAAGGGGTCTGGCACAAAAATTCTGGCACAAAAAATGGGTTCCCCTCTGAAGGTTTAATACCCCTGGCTGTAAGGGCCTTTTGGCAAACTTAGAGTGTGTCCCAAAATGGCACCCTGACTATACCAAATCCCTAGTTAAAAGTAGTGTACTATATAGGGAATAGGTTGCCATTTGGGATGTAAACTATCGTTAAAGACATGTGTCTGTTAAGAGCATACTGTCTGGCCATGTTTTTGTGCTTAACAAGTCACATAATAAGTTGCTTGGACTCACTCCGTATGCAATACTAGGGTTTAACAGGATTTTTGAATGACTATCTCATCTCTGTACCCCACACATATAATTATCCGTAAGGTCGAGTGGTGAATTTCAAACACAGATTTAACTACAAAGACCAGGCAGATTTTCCAATGCCTTGCAAAGAAGGGCACCTATTGATAGATAAATAAATACAATTGACATTGAATATCCCTTTGAGCAGGGTGAAGTTATTAATTACACTTTGGATGGTATATCAATAAATAAAATCAAGCTTTATTTATACAGCACATTTCAGACATGGAATGCAGCACAATGTGCTTTCAGTATAAAATAAATAAAAACAATGAAAATATATTTTTTAAATATTTACTACACAACAAACATAAGAGGATAAAAAGGTTCAAAGCTAAAAAAGTGTGATTTAAGCTCTCTTTTAAATATGTCCACAGCTTCGGCCCCCTCAGGTTCTCTGGCAGGCTATTCCAGGCTGGGGACACTGTAACTAAAGGCTGTCTCTCCATGCCTCTTGGTCCTCGGCTTTAGGATAGTTAAAAGGTCAGTGCCAGAGGACCTGAGGGACCTACTGGGTACATAACTTAAATGCTTCTACACCTGCATTGCTTGCTGTTTGGGGTTTTAGGCTGGGTTTCTGTACAGCACTTTGAGATATCAGCTGATGTACGAAGGGCTATATAAATACATTTGATTTGATTTGATTTGATGTATTGGGGGTGCACAGTCGTGGATTGATTTAAAACCTATCGAAGAATCTTAAAATGTATTCTAAAACTGACAGTGCAGAGACCTTAAAATCGGTGTAATGTGCGTTCTCTGTCTGGTCTTGGTCAGTACCTGTGCTGCAGAATTCTGTATGTTTTGCAGTTGACCAATGGCTTTCTTGGGTGACCAGACAGGAAAGCATTACAGTAGTCAAGCCTACTTGTAATAAAAAGTCTCTCTATATCAGCCTGAGAGGGAAACAGGGGCACATTAGCAGTGTTCCTCAGGTGGTAAAAAGCTATTTTGATCACATTCCTAATGTGTGATTGGGAATGTAGTTCTGAATGTATAATAACATTACCTGTATTATTACATCACAGTGCATCACAGTTATTTTTAGACCCCTCCCCTTTTCCACATTTTGTTACGTTTCAGCCTTATTCTAAAATGGATGAAATTGTTTCATTCCCTCATCAATCTACACACAATACCCCTTAATGACAAGGCAAAAGCTAATGTCACCCCGAGGTCGTCCTTGCTTTAAATATCTTGTGCGATACATAAACACAGTAATGGGTTTTTATTAGTGATGGCAATAAATAGCACTACAAGCCAGACTACAGTCAGTATGATGGCAATGAGCATGTACTGCATGCCAATGTGTACACTGGGGAGGCAAGTTAACCTAGCAGAAGGAACGGTCAGCTGAAGTCATCTGAATCCCAAATAATGGTTAGACGGCAGATGTCCCTTCGCTGGGCGATTATGATTGGCTCTTGGCCATTATTGCTGGGCCCTAACCTGTGCCTTAGACATTTAGTAATGAGTCAGTCCTTTCTGCTAGCTCAACACCTTGACTTGAGGAGGAACGGAAAATGATCCGTCTGCCCTATTAACCCCTTTACAGATGAACTAGATCCAAGAAAAGCTGAGTGATTGCTTTCCTAGCAGCAGTCAGACGTCTTTGTTTTTTTAACCACTTCTCTGACCAGAACCAAACGGACCATGACATTGCACAGTTGATTTCCATGGGAGCTTTTAGAGTTGCAAAATTCCTGTAACCTTCCAAAAATTCCCAGGTTTTACAGAAAACTGGGTTGAATGATTCCTGGTATCAGGAAAGATTAAGCAGGAAATCAGAAATCTCAAACCAGGATTTCTGGAAAACCTGGGAACTTTGGGAAAGTCCAAGGAGCTTCTGAGAAATGAAGCTGTGCACTAGTATAGGCTACAGTAGATCAACTATAGGCTACAGTAGATTATCTATAGGCTACAGTAGATTATCTATAGGCTACGGTAGATTATCTATAGGCTACAGTAGATTATCTATAGGCTACGGTAGATTATCTATAGGCTACAGTAGATCAACTATAGGCTACAGTAGATCAACTATAGACTACAGTAGATCAACTATAGACTACAGTAGTTCATCTATAGGCTACAGTAGATCAACTATAGGCTACAGTAGATCATCTATAGGCTACAGTAGATCAACTATAGACTACAGTAGATCAACTATAGGCTACGGTAGATCAACTATAGGCTACAGTAGATCAACTATAGGCTACAGTAGATCAACTATAGGCTACAGTAGATCATCTATAGGCTACAGTAGATCAACTATAAGCTACAGTAGATCATCTATAGGCTACAGTAGATCAACTATAGGCTACAGTAGATCAACTATAGCCTACAGTAGATCAACTATAGGCTACAGTAGATCAACTATAGGCTACAGTAGATCAACTATAGGCTACAGTAGATCAACTATAGACTACAGTAGATCATCTATAGGCTACAGTAGATAGTCTATAGGCTACAATAGATCATCTATAGGCTACAGTAGATCAACTATAGGCTACAGTAGATCAACTATAGGCTACAGTAGATCAAATATAGCCTACAGTAGATCAACTATAGGCTACAGTAGATCAACTATAGACTACAGTAGATCAACTATAGGCTACAGTAGATCAACTATAGACTACAGTAGATCAAATATAGGCTACAGTAGATCAACTATAGACTACAGTAGATCATCTATAGGCTACAGTAGATCAACTATAGGCTACAGTAGATAGTCTATAGGCTACAGTAGTTCATCTATAGGCTACAGTAGATCAACTATAGGCTACAGTAGATCATCTATAGGCTACAGTAGATAGTCTATAGGCTACAATAGATCATCTATAGGCTACAGTAGATCAACTATAGGCTACAGTAGATCAACTATAGGCTACAGTAGATCAAATATAGCTATAGATCAACTACAGTAGATCAACTATAGACTACAGTAGATCAACTATAGCTACAGTAGATCATCTATAGGCTACAGTAGATCAACTATAGACTACAGTAGATCAACTATAGGCTACAGTAGATCAACTATAGACTACAGTAGATCATCTATAGGCAGTAGATCAACTATAGACTACAGTAGATCAACTATAGGCTACAGTAGATCATCTATAGGCTACAGTAGATCATCTATAGGCTACAGTAGATCAACTATAGACTACAGTAGTTCATCTATAGGCTACAGTAGAACAACTATAGACTACAGTAGTTAATCTATAGGCTACAGTAGATCATCTATAGGCTACAGTAGATCAACTATAGGCTACAGTAGATCAACCATAGGCTACAGTAGATCAACTATAGGCTACAGTAGATCAACTATAGACTACAGTAGATCAACTATAGACTACAGTAGATCATCTATAGGCTACAGTAGATCAACTATAGGCTACAGTAGATCAACTATAGACTACAGTAGTTCATCTATAGGCTACAGTAGATCAACTATAGACTACAGTAGATCAACTATAGGCTACAGTAGATCAAATATAGGCTACAGTAGATCAACTATAGACTACAGTAGATCATCTATAGGCTACAGTAGATCAACTATAGGCTACAGTAGATCAACTATAGACTACAGTAGATCAACTATAGGCTACAGTAGATCAACTATAGACTACAGTAGTTCATCTATAGGCTACAGTAGATCAACTATAGACTACAGTAGATCAACTATAGGCTACAGTAGATCATCTATAGGCTACAGTAGATCATCTATAGGCTACAGTAGATCAACTATAGACTACAGTAGTTCATCTATAGGCTACAGTAGAACAACTATAGACTACAGTAGTTAATCTATAGGCTACAGTAGATCATCTATAGGCTACAGTAGATCATCTATAGGCTACAGTAGATCAACTATAGGCTACAGTAGATCAACCATAGGCTACAGTAGATCAACTATAGGCTACAGTAGATCAACTATAGGCTACAGTAGATAGTCTATAGGCTACAATAGATCATCTATAGGCTACAGTAGATCAACTATAGGCTACAGTAGATCAACTATAGGCTACCGTAGATCAACTATAGCCTACAGTAGATCAACTATAGGCTACAGTAGATCAACTATAGGCTACAGTAGATCAACTATAGGCTACAGTAGATAGTCTATAGGCTACAGTAGTTCATCTATAGGCTACAGTAGATCAACTATAGACTACAGTAGTTAATCTATAGGCTACAGTAGATCATCTATAGGCTACAGTAGATAGTCTATAGGCTACAATAGATCATCTATAGGCTACAGTAGATCAACTATAGGCTACAGTAGATCAACTATAGGCTACAGTAGATCAAATATAGCCTACAGTAGATCAACTATAGGCTACAGTAGATCAACTATAGACTACAGTAGATCAACTATAGGCTACAGTAGATCAACTATAGACTACAGTAGATCAACTATAGGCTACAGTAGATCAACTATAGACTACAGTAGTTCATCTATAGGCTACAGTAGATCAACTATAGACTACAGTAGATCAACTATAGGCTACAGTAGATCATCTATAGGCTACAGTAGATCATCTATAGGCTACAGTAGATCAACTATAGACTACAGTAGTTCATCTATAGGCTACAGTAGAACAACTATAGACTACAGTAGTTAATCTATAGGCTACAGTAGATCATCTATAGGCTACAGTAGATCATCTATAGGCTACAGTAGATCAACTATAGGCTACAGTAGATCAACCATAGGCTACAGTAGATCAACTATAGGCTACAGTAGATCAACTATAGGCTACAGTAGATAGTCTATAGGCTACAATAGATCATCTATAGGCTACAGTAGATCAACTATAGGCTACAGTAGATCAACTATAGGCTACCGTAGATCAACTATAGCCTACAGTAGATCAACTATAGGCTACAGTAGATCAACTATAGGCTACAGTAGATCAACTATAGGCTACAGTAGATAGTCTATAGGCTACAGTAGTTCATCTATAGGCTACAGTAGATCAACTATAGGCTACAGTAGATCATCTATAGGCTACAGTAGATAGTCTATAGGCTACAATAGATCATCTATAGGCTACAGTAGATCAACTATAGGCTACAGTAGATCAACTATAGGCTACAGTAGATCAAATATAGCCTACAGTAGATCAACTATAGGCTACAGTAGATCAACTATAGACTACAGTAGATCAACTATAAGCTACAGTAGATCATCTATAGGCTACAGTAGATCAACTATAGACTACAGTAGATCAACTATAGGCTACAGTAGATCAACTATAGACTACAGTAGATCATCTATAGGCTACAGTAGATCAACTATAGACTACAGTAGATCAACTATAGGCTACAGTAGATCATCTATAGGCTACAGTAGATCATCTATAGGCTACAGTAGATCAACTATAGACTACAGTAGTTCATCTATAGGCTACAGTAGAACAACTATAGACTACAGTAGTTAATCTATAGGCTACAGTAGATCATCTATAGGCTACAGTAGATCATCTATAGGCTACAGTAGATCAACTATAGGCTACAGTAGATCAACCATAGGCTACAGTAGATCAACTATTGGCTACAGTAGATCAACTATAGGCTACAGTAGTTAATCTATAGGCTACAGTAGATCAACTATAGGCTCAAAACTTTAGGGGGCCAAAACATGTACTTGAGGGTCTGTTTTCGCTTGTTGCCGACCCCTGTTCTTTGGAACTCAAGGCCCCGTATCCACAAAGAAAAGTTCCTAGGAATACTGTTAAAACCCAACTTTAAGACAACAAAACCCCCAGAAAAACTCTGAGCCAGGAGTAAAATCAACTCATTAAAGTTTATCTCAGCTGGTAATCATGACAGTTTGAGGTACGACAAAGGAAAGATAGTGATGACATTGTTGTAAATTGGGGAATAACCAATCCTGATGAGGCAGGACCAGACTGTGAACTCTATAGCACTCTTCAGACAACCTCAGTGAATGTGACTGTACATCAAATGTGGAAATTTGATATAATTTTCACATGACATAATCAATATGCCTACTGTTCATTTTTACCTAATACTGTATGTTGGCATACCATTTAAAAAATATATATAATTCTGATGGTTGTTAAAAGTGGAATTTTGACAATAATTACGTTATATCAATACACTTGTCACTCCCGTTTAACAACTCTATCGCGATGTCACAGTAGGAATCTATTCACTTGACGATAATGTTCCATCCAACATTTGAAAGGTCTGTCATTTTCATCTAACACAAGCCCTTTATTAGCCTAGTGGTTAGAAGTATTTGTGTTTATTAAGGATGCCAAGGCAGCAACTACTCTTCCTGGGCAGTCCTCATTAAGGCAGTTATATACTCTACTACCACATACATACAACACATTAAGTGTGTTCCCTCAGGCCACTACTCTACTACCACATACATACAACACATTAAGTGTGTTCCCTCAGGCCACTACTCTACTACCACATACATACAACACATTAAGTGTGTTCCCTCAGGCCACTACTCTACTACCACATACATACAACACATTAAGTGTGTTCCCTCAGGCCACTACTCTACTACCACATACATACAACACATTAAGTGTGTTCCCTCAGGCCACTACTCTACTACCACATACATACAACACATTAAGTGTGTTCCCTCAGGCCACTACTCTACTACCACATCTACTACCACATACATACAACACATTAAGTGTGTTCCCTCAGGCCACTACTCTACTACCACATACATACAACACATTAAGTGTGTTCCCTCAGGCCACTACTCTACTACCACATACATACAACACATTAAGTGTGTTCCCTCAGGCCACTACTCTACTACCACATACATACAACACATTAAGTGTGTTCCCTCAGGCCACTACTCTACTACCACATACATACAACACATTAAGTGTGTTCCCTCAGGCCACTACTCTACTACCACATACATACAACACATTAAGTGTGTTCCCTCAGGCCACTACTCTACTACCACATACATACAACACATTAAGTGTGTTCCCTCAGGCCACTACTCTACTACCACATACATACAACACATTAAGTGTGTTCCCTCAGGCCACTACTCTACTACCACATACATACAACACATTAAGTGTGTTCCCTCAGGCCACTACTCTACTACCACATACATACAACACATTAAGTGTGTTCCCTCAGGCCACTACTCTACTACCACATACATACAACACATTAAGTGTGTTCCCTCAGGCCACTACTCTACTACCACATACATACAACACATTAAGTGTGTTCCCTCAGGCCACTACTCTACTACCACATACATACAACACATTAAGTGTGTTCCCTCAGGCCACTACTCTACTACCACATACATACAACACATTAAGTGTGTTCCCTCAGGCCACTACTCTACTACCACATACATACAACACATTAAGTGTGTTCCCTCAGGCCACTACTCTACTACCACATACATACAACACATTAAGTGTGTTCCCTCAGGCCACTACTCTACTACCACATACATACAACACATTAAGTGTGTTCCCTCAGGCCACTACTCTACTACCACATACATACAACACATTAAGTGTGTTCCCTCAGGCCACTACTCTACTACCACATACATACAACACATTAAGTGTGTTCCCTCAGGCCACTACTCTACTACCACATACATACAACACATTAAGTGTGTTCCCTCAGGCCACTACTCTACTACCACATACATACAACACATTAAGTGTGTTCCCTCAGGCCACTACTCTACTACCACATACATACAACACATTAAGTGTGTTCCCTCAGGCCACTACTCTACTACCACATACATACAACACATTAAGTGTGTTCCCTCAGTCCACTACTCTACTACCACATACATACAACACATTAAGTGTGTTCCCTCAGGCCACTACTCTACTACCACATACATACAACACATTAAGTGTGTTCCCTCAGGCCACTACTCTACTACCACATACATACAACACATTAAGTGTGTTCCCTCAGGCCACTACTCTACTACCACATACATACAACACATTAAGTGTGTTCCCTCAGGCCACTACTCTACTACCACATACATACAACACATTAAGTGTGTTCCCTCAGGCCACTACTCTACTACCACATACATACAACACATTAAGTGTGTTCCCTCAGGCCACTACTCTACTACCACATACATACAACACATTAAGTGTGTTCCCTCAGGCCACTACTCTACTACCACATACATACAACACATTAAGTGTGTTCCCTCAGGCCACTACTCTACTACCACATACATACAACACATTAAGTGTGTTCCCTCAGGCCACTACTCTACTACCACATACATACAACACATTAAGTGTGTTCCCTCAGGCCACTACTCTACTACCACATACATACAACACATTAAGTGTGTTCCCTCAGGCCACTACTCTACTACCACATACATACAACACATTAAGTGTGTTCCCTCAGGCCACTACTCTACTACCACATACATACAACACATTAAGTGTGTTCCCTCAGGTCACTACTCTACTACCACATACCTACAACACATTAAGTGTGTTCCCTCAGTCCACTACTCTACTACCACATACCTACAACACATTAAGTGCGTTCCCTCAGACCACTACTCTACTACCACATATCTACAACACATTAAGTGTGTTCCCTCAGGCCACTACTCTACTACCACATACATACAACACATTAAGTGTGTTCCCTCAGGCCACTACTCTACTACCACATACCTACAATACAACATCCATGTGTATGTGTGTGTCTGTGCATGTGTGTGTGTCTCTTCACAGTCCCCGCTGTTCCATAACGTGTATCTGTTTTGTAAATCTGATTCTACTGATTCTATACTGGTAGGTTGACTGATAACCTGAACCAGGTTATGGGCACTGGTTACAGTTTGAACCTTTGTCCTGAGTGGGCATCTTGATGAAAGCAAATCAGTATTGAGGTGACCCAGAAAATATACCTCTCTGTTGACATCACATACATTATCAAGCATTTCACACATATTATCCAGATAGTAATTGTTAGCACTTGGTGATCTATAGCAGCTTCCCACCAGAATGGGCTTTAGGTGAGGCAGATGAACCTGTAGCCATATTACTGAAACAGAATTTAACATGAGATCCTCTCTAATCTTTACAGGAATGTGGCTCTGAATATAGACCGCAACACCTCCCCCATTGACATTTCTTTTCTGTAGATGTTATAACCATGTATTGCTACCACTGTATCATCAATCAAGAGTATTATGTCAGTGAGTTTCAGAGATAGTCAGAATATTAATGCCATCTGTCACTAGCATGTTATTGATTTCATGAACATTGTTTCTTAGGCTACATATTTTAATGTGGGCTATTTTTAACACTTTTCTGGGATGCTTGATTGTTTTAATTGCTTTACTGAGAAGCTTATCAGAAATAGACATGACAATGTTATGTATGTTTGAGTTGTTAGTGCAGGGTGAGCTGCAAACAGTGGACTTCATACTAGGGCACACCGTCTCAGTGCTAAAAGTATAACTCTGGTTCATAGACACATGATTGGTGCATACACAAGCTGTAGGATTGACAGAGGCAGTCAGGGGAGTTAGAGGGGCATACATTAGGTGAATTACATTGTGACTGCCAACGCCCCTAGGATAATGTAAATTTGCTGCAGCATTACGACAATTCAGCGACACAATAGTAGGGATTATGTGAGCTGGGCTTGGGTCATTGATAAGTAATTGTCTCAACATAGCCTTGAAATGTGCGGACAGGAGCCAAGGGCATAGGGATGAACTCCACCATTCCTGTAGAGCATCTTCTGTTTCCAGAATGTGTCAAAAGTTATCTAGAAAAGTTATTCTATCAGAATATTTTAGCCAGGCGTGTAAAGCCAGTAGCCTACTGACTCTTTTACACCCACGGCCCAACGACGGTTCTGGACCTGAAATAACGGGCCGCTTTTTGGAATTTTTCAGAGCTAGAATCAGAATTTCAGAAGTTTCGAGCCAGCCCTCCTTATGTCGTTTTAACTCCACATGGACTACGGCAGCTATCGTAGAATGTTCACAAGCAGCCTTGTAAAATCCCATACTTGTGCTCCAGGATATCAGGGTTGTTGCCCCGGGAACCGAGATGTAGGGCTGACCCCAATCATTTCTTATCTACAATGTTTGTTGCTTTGGTTACAGTAATTTATGTTAATGCATTCAATATTATTATTCCAGTCTTCCCGTTATCATTGTTGGAGTGGACACATTGTTTGCAGAGTGCACAACCTATGCTACACTTGTGAGAAACAAGTGTTGGTTTATTTCATTCCATTTACGAGTTTTGACAATTTAGTCATTGTCTTTTGTTTGGATTGCTCCTGTCAATGTTGAGTTAGGACATGCACACATTGAAGTAGGCCTATAGGGTACCTGGCCTGCACGTAAATGTAGGCATATAAATGTGCCCATTTGGGGATCTGATAGTATTAACGCACCATGACGAATGACCTGTGGAGCTTCTCAAGGTAATGTTTTTACACCCATTAAGAATTACAATAGTTTCTCAATGTATTTGAAAAATCTCCCTTTCCATAACCACTCAGCGTGAAAGGGAACAATGACATGCTCGGATCCAGTGGAAACGTCATAAAAGAGGCCTACCTGATTATTTCTTATCAGTGCTTGACTTGGACTGAAATAGGTTACGGTACTCATTTTGGGTGCTGGCACTGTTTATATTTACGTGTAGGAGCTACGCAATACTTCTGAGCTAATATACTATAAGAGGAACAGGAGCTCAAGCAGTAGAACATTTGAGGTGCCGGTACTCAGCTCAGGTGAGCTCCTGCCCAAGTTAAGCACTGCTTCTTCTCCCTTGCACAAATAGCCTACAGCTGTGTCTTTCCCGAGCTCACTGGCGCGGGAAACTCTGAGCCCCAGAACATTTTACACAATGTTGCAAGTTTGCTAGTGCAAGCTTCCGGCTGGACCCAAGTTAATAGTTGATACAGTATTTGAAGTTCGTTGCAGACAGGCCATGTGTAGCCAATGTGATTCATAGGATATTTCTTTTTATCAGGATATTTTCTAACTGCAGGCTGCAATATTTTTATTTGTTGGCTTTATGTAGTCTATTTTTACTTAGTTGGCAATGGCAGTAGAAGTAACTTTTTATGTTTGTATCATTTTCATTAAGATTCAGACAGAATTGTGATTAACCACATGATAATGATTTTGAGATATGAAGACGTTATTATAAATTAAATTAAACGAAAAAATGTGCATATGAAAACCACAACTGGCATGCAGATCAGTAGAAATGGTAAGATAAATTGGCCTTCCACATGAGAAAGGTTGCCAACCCCTCATGTAGCCTATTACCGGAAACTTCAGGAGAGTAATGGCAGAATCTGCGAAAGCAGCAGGAGTAGGAGGAGAATAGTTGGGTCAGATTAAAGTTTTTTTCTTCTGATTATCTAGATCTTTGGTGTTCTCTTGAGGCATTTGTCTTATTTCATCAAATTGTATGCTCAAAGCATAGTTGATTTTATTAAAACACATAGGGTGTGTCTATATATGGAAAAGTACACGTTTAAACATTTTGGCCAATCGATTGGTCGAAAAAACAGACGACTTTCGGTCAACCAAGATGTTTTTTTCATTGGGGACAGCCCCAGTGAGATTTTTATTACCATAGAGCTGCTGATGACAACAGCTGGTGCAATGGCTGAGGAGGTCGTTTCGCAAACCCCTCGAGGACCGAAGGGTGGTGGGGCCCAATGAACCTGAGCCAGCTGTAGTATCTGTCGTGGATAATGAATGGGCCGGAGACTTAGACAGCCTCGCGGCCCAATGAGGGGGAGATCTGAGGATCTGAACCCAATGTAGAAACAACCGGAGAGCGAGACAGAACAGAGGACGAAGGTGCAGGATCCGGATCCAATCTTGAATCAGAAGCCCCCAGGGAAGAAAGTGCCAGAACCTCTGGATTTAGGCATATCATGTGAAATAGGTCTTGTGTAAAATCATTGTCAAAAATACAAGAGATACTGTTGCATGTACTGTAGGTCTAGATTATTTATGGATTGATTATATTGAGATATCAAAATATAATTTTTAACTCCCTGCATTTTTCTATTGTCAAGATGCCTGTTGGTAACTCTTAACTGGTTATGACAGCACATGAGGTCTGCTTAATATCTGTCAACATGGTGTGACTCTTATGACTAAAGAGGTTTCATGCATAGTTTTATTTTTATCCATAAGAGTAGGAGTGATGTCTCTATTCTCAGCACTTATGACCAATTTTCTACTCTGAGACAGTTTGTGGATACAGGCCCAGTCTCCCACTGATGCATCGCAGGGGTTTAAAACTCTACCTCTTCAAAGAATTTCTGAAATTAATCCCATGGTGCCCCCCCCCCCCACACACACACAAACATGTCTTTTCCAACTAGCACTGACTTTGCTGATAACTACTTTATTGTGGGAAAATGTACTTACTTTAACTGTGATATGTGGTTGTCTCACCAAACTATCTTAAGATGAATGCACTACTTGTAAAGTCGCTCTAGATAAGAGCGTCTGCTAAATGACTAAATTTAAAGGTGTTTTTAAGGGTATAAAGCACGATAAAACAAGATGAGTTCTATCTCCTTCTCCTGAATGACTAGAGGACTTTATTTATGTTGTAGAGGGGAGTAGGCTACTTTAAAGCAGCAGTCTCCTTAATGACATAATGGTAGAGCATTGGCCTCCAAGCTGCCGAAACCCCCAGGGAGACGACTTCAGTCAGGTGGAGGGGAAAACACATGAGCTGAGCATCCCTTTGTGATCCAGCATCATCATCGTTTCCTCAGATCTGCCCGGCAACATGAAATTCAGTCACAGTGTGACTGGGGCATGATCTGATGGCCGCCTTTAATCAAAGCCTTAGTCTCCGACCTGCCCAGGAATAACCCATTACTGTTTGGGTCCGCAATTGGGAAGGGCTGACATCTCATACACTGTAAGTGACTCAGCACTGGGTCTGAATGTACAGTCTTGTGCTGATATGGTTCATAAATAAAAACATTTGGTTTGATTATCATCTCTGTTTCTCAGCAGTGTAATTCAATATGTTTTATTCAGAACTAACCTTGTAGTCCACAGTGGTGGTGAGGGAATAGAATTGCATGATTAGGGGGAAATGCAACTAAAAGTTAGTTAAAGACTTAACTCACGTTGGCAACAAAAAAACGTCAGTACTATATGTGATTCCTAAGGTTGTTTCTTGAAACCTTTTAACTGCTTTTCTGTTTTCATTGTCTTTTTCTTATGTTGGGTTAAGCTGTAGGATATAGTTTCTCTGTTGTATTATGTTGGGTTTATTTGTACAATATATTTTATTATGTTTTATTATGTTGCGTACAATATATTTCTTGTTTGGTTATTTTCTTAATCTTGGACATTGTAGTTCATTCATTATCCACTTCAAATAAAAAACATTGAATATGTCTAAACTTATGTCAACCAAATGACTTCCATACAGTATATAACATGCAGTGTAAGTAGATAACTGACCCAGTGTTGTTTATTGTTGGCTAGTTATCTCAAAAATAGACAATCAATTGATTGCAATTACTGCGTGCAACAGGTCATTGATCAATCTATCCTCAGTGCCCACTACTGAAACACATCAATCCAAATCAATAATCCCTTGATAAATGTGACTCTGACTTCATTTCAAGCTAGCTTGAAAAGCTCCAAATCCTGACCATGGTGCATTGCTGGGGAGCTGGGTGCAGCCATCAGGAAGAAGAGAATCAAAGAGAATAAAGGAATATTGAATGTCTGTACTCCATGCCGGGCTCCATGCATGGCTCCTGGAGAGAACATTATAGATTTTCTTTTGCTGCCGACGTCAAAGAGGAAATGATGGGAAGTCATTGGTCCATGAATGTGTGGTGGACGTTGACGGGCAGTGGGCACCCAGAGTTCTCTTAATTGTATCTTCTTACTGTGAGAGCAGATAGAGAGAGGGAAACGAGTGTCTACATTCAGGTGTCTTAAACAGAGAGAGCTAAAGCAGGGAAAACAACAGAGCCTCTCAATCAGGTCTCTAAAACAGACGCAATCAACAGAGCCTCTCAATCAGGTCTCTAAAACAGAGAGAGATAAAGCAGGGAAAACAACAGAGCCTCTCAATCAGGTCTCTAAAACAGACGCAATCAACAGAGCCTCTCAATCAGGTCTCTAAAACAGACAGAGCTAAAGGAGGGAAATCAACAGAGCCTCTCAATCGGGTCTCTAAAACAGAGAGAGATAAAGGAGGGAAATCAACAGAGCCTCTCAATCAGGTCTCTAAAACAGACAGAGATAAAGCAGGGAAAACAACAGAGCCTCTCAATCAGGTCTCTAAAACAGAGAGAGATAAAGCAGGGAAAACAACAGAGCCTCTCAATCAGGTCTCTAAAACAGACGCAATCAACAGAGCCTCTCAATCAGGTCTCTAAAACAGACAGAGCTAAAGGAGGGAAATCAACAGAGCCTCTCAAACGGGTCTCTAAAACAGAGAGAGATAAAGGAGGGAAATCAACAGAGCCTCTCAATCAGGTCTCTAAAACAGACAGAGATAAAGGAGGGAAATCAACAGAGCCTCTCAATCAGGTCTCTAAAACAGACAGAGATAAAGGAGGGAAATCAACAGAGCCTCTCAATCAGGTCTCTAAAACAGAGAGAGATAAAGCAGGGAAAACAACAGAGCCTCTCAATCAGGTCTCTATAAAGGAGGGAAATCAACAGAGCCTCTCAATCAGGTCTCTAAAACAGACAGAGATAAAGGAGGGAAATCAACAGAGCCTCTCAATCAGGTCTCTAAAACAGACGCAATCAACAGAGCCTCTCAATCAGGTCTCTAAAACAGACAGAACTAAAGGAGGGAAATCAACAGAGCCTCTCAATCAGGTCTCTAAAACAGACAGAGATAAAGGAGGGAAATCAACAGAGGCTCTCAATCAGGTCTCTAAAACAGACAGAGCTAAAGGAGGGAAATCAACAGAGCCTCTCAATCAGGTCTCTAAAACAGACGCAATCAACAGAGCCTCTCAATCAGGTCTCTAAAACAGACAGAGCTAAAGGATGGAAATCAACAGAGCCTCTCAATCAGGTCTCTAAAACAGACAGAGCTAAAGGAGGGAAATCAACAGAGCCTCTCAATCAGGTCTCTAAAACTGCCCAGGGAAAGCAAGGACTTAAAAAACAGCAGGGAGGATCAAGGAGATTGAGGGGGCCAATCTGTACACAGGTTTTGAAAGGCAGGCTTTATTGATGGTTTACTCACATGGATTTGTAAATCATAAATAAACACCCTATTTTCTTATTTAAGCAGCAGGGAGGATCTGTTCCCGATCTTGACCACCAGCAGAACTGCTCTGTGGCTTTCACATAGTAATAGAAAGGCCTTTAGTAATATCATCCCTCAGCCGTCATCAGATCCTTTGACAACACTGAGGCATTAAGGCAGCGATTATATCAAATTACACTGAACAAAAATATAAATGTAACATGTAAAGTGTTGGTCCCGTGTTTCATTAGCTGAAATAAACATCTCAGAAAAGCACAAAAAACATATTTCTCTCAAATTTTGTGTACCAAATTGTTTACATCCCTCTTAGTGAATATTTCTACTTTGCTAGGATAATCCATCTACCTAACAGGTGTTGCATATCAAGATGCTGATTAAATAGCATGATCATTACACTGACTGCAGGAATGTCAACCAGAGCTGTTGCCAGAGAATTAAATGTTCATTGCTCTACCATAAATCACATCCAACGTCGTTTTAGAGAATTTGGCAGTACGTCCAATCTGCCTCATAATCACAGACCACTTGTATGGTGTTGTGTGGGCGAGCAGTTTTCTGATGTCAACGTTGTGAACACAGTGCCCCATGGTGGCGGTGGGGTTATGGTATGGGCAGATTTAAGCTACGGACAACAAAAACAATTGCATTTCATCAAGAGCAATTAGAATGCACAGAGATAATGTAACGAGATCCTGAGACCAATTGTTGTGCCATTCATCCGCCGCCATCACGTCATGTTTCAACATGACCATAATGCATGGTCCCATGTCACAAGTATCTGTACACAATTCCTGAAAGCTGAAAATATCCCAGTTCTTCCATGGCCTGCATACTCACCAAACATGTGACCCATTGAGCATGTTCGGGATGCTCTGGGTGTTCCGATTCCTGCCAATATCCAGCAACTTCGCACAGCCATTGAAGAGGAGTGGGACAACATTCAACAGGCCCCAATCAACAGCCTGATCAACTCTATGCGATGGAGATGAGTCACGATGCATGAGGCAAATGGTGGTCACACCAGATACTGACTGGTTTTCTGATCCACGCCCCTACGTTTTTAAAGGTATCTGTGATCATCAGATGCATGTCTTCATTCCCAGTCATTTGAAATCCATAGATTAGAGCCTTATGAATGTATATCAATTGACTGATTTCCTTATATGAACTGCATGTCACGCCCTGGTCGAAGTATTTTGTGTTTATCTTTATGTATTGGGTCAGGCCAGGGTGTGGCATGCGGTTTTTGTATTGTGGTGTGTTTTGTCTTGGGGTTTTGGTATATAGTGGGATTGTAGCTAGTGGGGTGATGTAGCAGAGTCTATGGCTGTCTGGAGTGGTTCTCAATCAGAGTCAGGTGTTTATCGTTGTCTCTGATTGGGAACCATATTTAGGCAGCCATATTCTTTGGTTGTTTTGTGGGTGATTGTCCTTAGTGTCCTGGTAACTGTCTAGTGTTAGTTTGCACCAGTTTAGGCTGTTTCAGTTTTCGTTACGTTTATTGTTTTGTAGTGTTTGTGTTTAGTGCGTTTGTTTCAATAAACATGGATCGCAATCTACACGCTGCGTTTTGGTCCGACTCTCCTTCACCACACCTAGAAAACCGTTACACTGCACCTCAGTTAAATCTTTGAAATTGTTGCATGTTGCGTTTATATTTTTGTTCAGTGTATATAAGATCTGTGTAACAAGTTGTCGAATCAGAAATGATCCAGGACAGTAGTGCGGTCAAATCAAATCAAAATCAAATCAAATCAAATTTATTTATATAGCCCTTCGTACATCAGCTGATATCTCAAAGTGCTGTACAGAAACCCAGCCTAAAACCCCAAACAGCAAACAATGCAGGTGTCGGTCGACATTCCACTCCATGCCAAAGAGTAGGCCTCCAATTGTAACAAGGGACTTGCATTACAAACCCCACATAAAGCACCAGCAGCGGCAGCAACCTCTATGAAGCCATCATTCATCATCATCATCACTTCTGTGAAATGAGGGTTGTTTTTGCATTTCTTATTTTTTTTAAACGTGGGCTCTGAACTCTAGAGAACTGAGCCATGAAGGGGAGTAGGCAGTAGCCCCTGGTCTTGGCTGGAGGATTGCGTCTTAGGAGAATAGCATTTTTTTACAGTCACATATGGTATAGATTTATAGGAGCTGGAATGGATGACAGAGCTTTATAACCCTGTCTGATATAACACTGTAAACTTTGCCATTTCAGCTTTATTAGCTAATGCTATTTATTTATTTGGAACAAATATTTCCCAGCAGAATACAGGAAACACAGAGTTAAACAGAGTTAAAAAAAAGATAGATTAATATTTTTGGGTGCCATTAATCGTATCAGTAAGTATTATGAAATTCTGAAGTGATCAATAACTGCTTCGCAAACCAAATATCCCACACAGCCCATGTCTACAGTATCTGTTAATAGTCCAATATACCTGACGAAGACCATGACGACTATTCAAACACAAACTAAGGCTGGAAGTGAATCCCCGTTATTACTGTCACATCTAACATTTCCCCTCTGGTTCTATTTACCTAACTAGTAGTTATCACTGTCACATCTAACATTTCCCCTCTGGTTCTATTTACCTAACTAGTAGTTATCACTGTCACATCTAAAATTCCCCCTCTGGTTCTACTTACCTAACTAGTAGTTATCACTGTCACATCTAACATTACCCCTCTGGTTCTACTTACCTAACTAGTAGTTATCACTGTCACATCTAACATTTCCCCTCTGGTTCTATTTACCTAATTAGTAGTTATCACTGTCACATCTAACATTTCCCCTCTGGTTCTATTTACCTAACTAGTAGTTATCACTGTCACATCTAAAATTCCCCCTCTGGTTCTACTTACCTAACTAGTAGTTATCACTGTCACATCTAACATTTCCCCTCTGGTTCTATTTACCTAACTAGTAGTTATCACTGTCACATCTAACATTTCCCCTCTGGTTCTATTTACCTAATTAGTAGTTATCACTGTCACATCTAACATTTCCCCTCTGGTTCTACTTACCTAACTCTACTAGTAATTCTGTGCCTCATGCATGATTTTTAAGCATGCTATAATATATATCTGGACAAAATGGAAGAAGTTGTATTATCTGAGAGGGAGAAGTATGCTGTAGCAAGAGGTAAGTTATGTAAGGAAAGAGTCAGACATCAGTAACGTGTGTGTAATCTCCCCAGTCTAACAGCCTATAATAATTAAAGGCGTTAATCAACATTTCCCTGCTGGTTCTATTTATCTTCAGAGGGATCACTGTCACATCTGGACTGTACTCTATGCATGAAAAGAAGATGAACCTTACCCTCCTAGAAAAACAGGAACCTTACCCTCCTAGATAAACATAAATCTTACCCTCCTAGATAAACAGGAACCTTACCCTCCTAGATAAACAGAAACCGTACCCTCCTAGATAAACAGGGACTGTACCCTCCTAGATAAACAGGGACTATACCCTCCTAGATAAACAGGGACTGGACCCTCCTAGATAAACAGAAACCGTGTGTCCTAGATAAACAGAAACTAACAGCCTCCTAGATAAACAGGAACCTTACCCTCCTAGATAAACAGGAACCTTACCTGGAGCTCCTAGATAAACAGGAACCTTACCCTCCTAGATCAACAGGAACCTTATCCTCCTAAATAAACAGGAACCTTATCCTCCTAAATAAACAGGAACTGTATCCTCCTAAATAAACAGGAACCTTATCCTCCTAGATAAACAGGAACTGTATCCTCCTAGATAAACAGGAACTATACCCTCCTAAATAAACAGGAACCTGGACCCTCCTAGATAAACAGAAACCGTACCCTCCTAGATAAACAGAAACCGTACCCTCCTAGATAAACAGGAACCTTACCCTCCTAGATAAACAGGAACCTTACCCTCCTAGATAAACAGGAACCTTACCCTCCTACAAAACAGGCACTGTACCCTCCTAGATAAACAGGCACTGTACCCTCCTAGATAAACAGGCACTGTACCCTCCTAGATAAACAGGGACTATACCCTCCTAGATAAACAGGAACTTTACCCTCCTAGATAAACAGGAACCTTACACTCCTAGATAAACAGAAACCGTACCCTCCTAGATAAACAGAAACCGTACCCTCCTAGATAAACAGGAACCTTACCCTCCTAGATAAACAGGAACCTTACCCTCCTAGATAAACAGGAACCTTACCCTCCTACAAAACAGGCACTGTAAACAGGAACCCTCCTAGATAAACAGGAACACTGTACCCTCCTAGATAAACAGGCACTGTACCCCCCTAGATAAACAGGGACTATACCCTCCTAGATAAACATAAATGTTACACTCCTAGATAAACAGAGACTATACCTCCTAGATAAACAGAAATCTAAACCTCCTAGATAAACAGGGACTGAACCCTCCTAGATAAACAGGCACTGTACCCTCCTAGATAAACAGGAACCTTACCCTCCTAGATAAACAGGAACCTTACCCTCCTAGATAAACAGGAACCTTACCCTCCTAGATAAACAGGAACCTTACCCTCCTAGATAAACAGGAACCTTACCCTCCTAGATAAAACGGGACTTTACCCTCCTAGATCAACAGGACCCTTATCCTCCTAAATAAACAGGAACCTTATCCTCCTAAATAAACAGGAACCTTATCCTCCTAAATAAACAGGAACTGTATCCTCCTAAATAAACAGGAACCTTATCCTCCTAGATAAACAGGAACCTTATCCTCCTAAATAAACAGGAACCTTATCCTCCTAGATAAACAGGAACCTTATCCTCCTAGATAAACAGGAACCTTTCCTCCTAAATAAACAGGAACCTTATCCTCCTAAATAAACAGGAACCTTATCCTCCTAAATAAACAGGAACCTTATCCTCCTAAATAAACAGGAACCGTATCCTCCTAAATAAACAGGAACCTTATCCTCCTAAATAAACAGGAACCTTATCCTCCTAAATAAACAGGAACCTTATCCTCCTAGATAAACAGGAACCTTTCCTCCTAAATAAACAGGAACCATATCCTCCTAGATAAACAGGAACCTTATCCTCCTGGATAAACATGAACCTTATCCTCCTACATAAACAGGAACCTTATCCTTCTAGATAAACAGGCACTGTACCCTCCTAGATAAACAGGAACCTTACCCTCCTAGATAAACAGGGACTATACCCTCCTAGATAAACAGGAACCTTACCCTCCTAGATAAACAGGGACTATACCCTCCTAGATAAACAGGCACTGTACCCTCCTAGATAAACAGAAATGTTACCCTCCTAAATAAACAGGAACCTTACCCTCTTAGATAAACAGGCACTGTACCCTCCTAGATAAACAGGAACCTTACCTTCCTAGATAAACAGGGACTATACCCTCCTAGATAAACAGGAACCTTACCCTCCTAGATAAACAGGGACTATACCCTCCTAGATAAACAGGCACTGTACCCTCCTAGATAAACAGAAATGTTACCCTCCTAGATAAACAGGAACCTTACCCTCTTAGATAAACAGGAATGTTACCCTCCTAAATGAAAAGGAACCTTACCCTCCTAGATAAACAGAAATGTTACCCTCCTAAATGAAAATGAACCTTACCCTCCTAGATAAACAGGCACTGTACCCCCCATAGATAAACAGGAACCTTACCCTCCTAGATAAACAGGCACTGTACACTCCTAGATAAACAGAAATGTTACCCTCCTAGATAAACAGGAACCTTACCCTATCAGATACACAGCAGTGTTGTAAAGTACAAGGTTTAAAATATGTTAAAGTACTACTTATGTAGGTTTTTGGGTATCTGAATTTGTATTTAATATTTATTTTTTTGACAACTTTTACTTTTACTTCACTACATTCCTGAAGAAAATAATGTGCTTTTTACTTCATACATTTTCCCTGACACCCAAATGTACTCGTTACATTTTGAATTCTTAGCCAGACAGAAAAATTGTCCAATTCACACACTTAACAAGAGAACATCCCTCTGATCTGGCGGATTCAATAAACAAAAATGCTTGGTTTGTATATGATATCTGAGTGTTGGAGTGTGCCCCTGGCATTGTGAAGTCTGGTTTGCTTAATATAAGAATTTTAAATTATTTAAATGTTTAGTTTTACTTTTGATACTTAAGGATATTTTATCAATTACATTTACTTTTGATACTTAAGTATATTTAAAACTAAATTATTTTAGTACTTTTTCCACCACTGATAAACAGGAACCTTACCCTGTTTGATAAACAGGATATTGATAGGCCCCATGTTTATTCATGGGGAGATATCCATCTCTGTCTGTCTGTCTGTCTGTCTGTCTGTCTGTCTGTCTGTCTGTCTGTCTGTCTGTCTGTCTGTCTGTCTGTCTGTCTGTCTGTCTGTCTGTCTGTCTGTCTGTCTGTCTGTCTGTCTGTCTGTCTGTCTGTCTGTCTGTCTGTCTGTCTGTCTGTCTGTCTGTCTGTATCTGTATGTACAGTTGAAGTCGGAAGTTTACCTACACTAAGGTTGGAGTCATTAAAACACATTTTTCAACCACCCCACAAATTTCTTGTTAACAAACTATAGTTTTGGCAAGTCGGTTAGGACATCTAGTTTGTGCATGACACAAGTCATTTTTCCAGCAACTGTTTACAGACAGATTATTTTACTGTATCACAATTCCAGTGGGTCAGAAGTTTACATGCACTAAGTTGACTGTGCCTTTAAACAGCTTGGAAAATACCAGAAAATGATGTCATGGCTGTAGAAGCTTCTGATAGGCTAATTGACATTGTTTGAGTTAATTGAAGGTGTACTTGTGGATGTATTTCAAGGCCTACCTTCAAACTCATGAGAAAAACAAAAGAAATCAGCCATGACCTCAGAAAAAAAATTGTAGACCTCCACAAGTCTGGTTCATCCTTGGGAGCAATTTCCAAACGCCCGAAGGTACCACGATCATCTGTACAAACAATGGTACGCAAGTATAAACACCATGGGACCACACAGCCGTCATACCGCTCAGGAAGGAGACACGTTCTGTCTCCTAGAGATGAACGTACTTTGGTGCGAAAAGTGCAAATCAATCCCAGAACAATAGCAAATGACCTTGTGAAGATGCTGGAGGAAACAGGTACAAAAGTGTCTATATCCACAGTAAAACGAGTCCTATATCGACATAACCTGAAAGGCCACTCAGCAAGGACGAAGCCACTGCTCCAAAACTACCATAAACAAGCCAGACTACGGTTTGCAACTGCACATGGGGACAAAGATCATACTTTGGGGGAGGCTTGCAAGCCGAAGAACACCATCCCAACCGTGAAGCACGGGGGTGGCGGCATCATGTTGTGGAGGTGCTTTGCTGCTGGAGGGACTGGTGCACTTCACAAAATCGATGGCAGCATGAGAATGGAAAATTATGTTGATATATTGAAGCAACATCTCAAGACATCAGTCAGGAAGTTAAAGCTTGGTCGCAAATGGGTCTTCCAAATGGACAATGACCCCAAGCATACTTCCAAAGTTGTGGCAAAATGGCTTAAGGACAACAAAGTCAATGCATTTCCTGAATGTCAGGAAATGTGAAAAACTGAGTTTAAATGTATTTGGCTAAAGGTGTATGTAAACTTCCGACTTCAACTGCATATACCTGTCTGTCTCTCCATTTGGATGTCCGTTAGTCCATCTACCTGCTTTGCATAATCTTCCTTTGAACTCTCGATTGAGGAGGAGATGAACAACCAGTCTTCTGATTCCTTCCCTTGACTGGGAGTCTCAGAGGACGATCGGTGCCAGTCTCTCAAGCCAAATATGTGTGTCTGTGCTCCAAGAGACAAACCCATGTTGTTCTGGTCCATCTGGTTTACAGCTTACTTTCAACACAAACGCACACACACAGGCACGAACACAGGCACGAACACACACACACACACGCACACACGCACGCACACACACACACACACACATACACACACACACACACACACACACACACACACACACACACACACACACACACACACACACACACACACACACACACACACACACACACACACACACACACACACACACACACACACACACACACACACAGAGACTGGTGGGGGGAGAGGAGGCTGACGCATAATTCCTATTATCTGCCACTGGTTTTGGAAAAAAACACTAATGTTGGGGGTAGTGCTGAGCCATGTTGGGGGTAGTGCTGAGCCATGTTGGGGGTAGTGCTGAGCCATGTTGGGGGTAGTGCTGAGCCATGTTGGGGGTAGTGCTGAGCCATGTTGGGGGTAGTGCTGAGCCATGTTGGGGGTAGTGCTGAGCCATGTTGGGGGTAGTGCTGAGCCATGTTGGGGGTAGTGCTGAGCCATGTTGGGGGTAGTGCTGAGCCATGTTGGGGGTAGTGCTGAGCCATGTTGGGGGTAGTGCTGAGCTGAGCCATGTTGGGGGTAGTGCTGAGCCATGTTGGGGGGTAGTGCTGAGCCATGTTGGGGGTAGTGCTGAGCCATGTTGGGGGTAGTGCTGAGCCATGTTGGGGGTAGTGCTGAGCCATGTTGGGGGGTGCTAGTGCTGAGCCATGTTGGGGGTAGTGTGCTGAGCCATGTTGGGGGTAGTGCTGAGCCATGTTGGGGGTAGTGCTGAGCCATGTTGGGGGGTAGTGCCCATGTTGGGGGTAGTGCTGAGCCATGTTGGGGGTAGTGCTGAGCCATGTTGGGGGTAGTGCTGAGCCATGTTGGGGGTAGTGCTGAGCCATGTTGGGGGTAGTGCTGAGCCATGTTGGGGGTAGTGCTGAGCCATGTTGGGGGTAGTGCTGAGCCATGTTGGGGGTAGTGCTGAGCCATGTTGGGGGTAGTGCTGAGCCATGTTGGGGGTAGTGCTGAGCCATGTTGGGGGTAGTGCTGAGCCATGTTGGGGGTAGTGCTGAGCCATGTTGGGGGTAGTGCTGAGCCATGTTGGGGGTAGTGCTGAGCCATGTTGGGGGTAGTGCTGAGCCATGTTGGGGGTAGGCTGAGCCATGTTGGGGGTAGTGCTGAGCCATGTTGGTTGGGGGTAGTGCTGAGCCATGTTGGGGGTAGTGCTGAGCCATGTTGGGGGGTAGTGCTGAGCCATGTTGGGGGTAGTGCTGAGCCATGTTGGGGGTAGTGCTGAGCCATGTTGGGGTAGTGCCATGTTGGGGGTAGTGCTGAGCCATGTTGGGGGGGGGTAGTGCTGAGCCATGTTGGGGGGTAGTGCTGAGCCATGTTGGGGGTAGTGCTGAGCCATGTTGGGGGTAGTGCTGAGCCATGTTGGGGGTAGTGCTGAGCCATGTTGGGGGGGGTAGTGCTGAGCCATGTTGGGGGTAGTGCTGAGCCATGTTGGGGGTAGTGCTGAGTGCTGGTAGTGCTGAGCCATGTTGGGGGTAGTGCTGAGCCATGTTGGGGGTAGTGCTGAGCCATGTTGGGGGTAGTGCTGAGCCATGTTGGGGGTAGTGCTGAGCCATGTTGGGGGTAGTGCTGAGCCATGTTGGGGGTAGTGCTGAGCCATGTTGGGGGTAGTGCTGAGCCATGTTGGGGGTAGTGCTGAGCCATGTTGGGGGTAGTGCTGAGCCATGTTGGGGGGTAGTGCTGAGCCATGCCATGTTGGGGGTAGTGCTGAGCCATGTTGGGGGTAGTGCTGAGCCATGTTGGGGGTAGTGCTGAGCCATGTTGGGGGTAGTGCTGAGCCATGTTGGGGGTAGTGCTGAGCCATGTTGGGGGTAGTGCTGAGCCATGTTGGGGGTAGTGCTGAGCCATGTTGGGGGGTAGTGCTGAGCCATGTTGGGGGTAGTGCTGAGCCATGTTGGGGGTAGTGCTGAGCCATGTTGGGGGTAGTGCTGAGCCATGTTGGGGGTAGTGCTGAGCCATGTTGGGGGTAGTGCTGAGCCATGTTGGGGGTAGTAGCTGAGCCATGTTGGGGGTGCTAGTGCTGAGCCATGTTGGGGGTAGTGCTGAGCCATGTTGGGGGTAGTGCTGAGCCATGTTGGGGGTAGTGCTGAGCCATGTTGGGGGTAGTGCTGAGCCATGTTGGGGGTAGTGCTGAGCCATGTTGGGGGTAGTGCTGAGCCATGTTGGGGGTAGTGCTGAGCCATGTTGGGGGTAGTGCTGAGCCATGTTGGGGGTAGTGCTGAGCCATGTTGGGGGTAGTGCTGAGCCATGTTGGGGGTAGTGCTGAGCCATGTTGGGGGTAGTGCTGAGCCATGTTGGGGGTAGTGCTGAGCCATGTTGGGGGTAGTGCTGAGCCATGTTGGGGGTAGTGCTGAGCCATGTTGGGGGTAGTGCTGAGCCATGTTGGGGGTAGTGTTGAGCCATGTTGGGGGTAGTGCTGAGCCATGTTGGGGGTAGTGCTGAGCCATGTTGGGGGTAGTGCTGAGCCATGTTGGGGGTAGTGCTGAGCCATGTTGGGGGTAGTGCTGAGCCATGTTGGGGGTAGTGCTGAGCCATGTTGGGGGTAGTGCTGAGCCATGTTGGGGGTAGTGCTGAGCCATGTTGGGGGTAGTGCTGAGCCATGTTGGGGGTAGTGCTGAGCCATGTTGGGGGTAGTGCTGAGCCATGTTGGGGGGGTAGTGCTGAGCCATGTTGGGGGTAGTGCTGAGCCATGTTGGGGGTAGTGCTGAGCCATGTTGGGGGGTAGTGCTGAGCCATGTTGGGGGTAGTGCTGAGCCATGTTGGGGTAGTGTTGAGCCATGTTGGGGGTAGTGCTGAGCCATGTTGGGGGTAGTGCTGAGCCATGTTGGGGGTAGTGTTGAGCCATGTTGGGGGTAGTGCTGAGCCATGTTGGGGGTAGTGCTGAGCCATGTTGGGGGTAGTGCTGAGCCATGTTGGGGGTAGTGTTGAGCCATGTTGAGCCATGTTGGGGGTAGTGCTGAGCCATGTTGGGGGTAGTGCTGAGCCATGTTGGGGGTAGTGCTGAGCCATGTTGGGGGTAGTGCTGAGCCATGTTGGGGGTAGTGTTGAGCCATGTTGAGCCATGTTGGGGTAGTGCTGAGCCATGTTGGGGGTAGTGTTGAGCCATGTTGGGGGTAGTGCTGAGCCATGTTGGGGGTAGTGCTGAGCCATGTTGGGGGTAGTGCTGAGCCATGTTGGGGGTAGTGCTGAGCCATGTTGGGGGTAGTGTTGAGCCATGTTGGGGGTAGTGCTGAGCCATGTTGGGGGTAGTGCTGAGCCATGTTGGGGGTAGTGTTGAGCCATGTTGGGGGTAGTGTTGAGCCATGTTGAGCCATGTTGGGGGTAGTGCTGAGCCATGTTGGGGGTAGTGCTGAGCCATGTTGGAGGGTAGTGCTGAGCCATGTTGGGGGTAGTGCTGAGCCATGTTGTTGGGGGTAGTACTGAGCCATGTTGAGCCATGTTGGGGGTAGTGCTGAGCCATGTTGGGGGTAGTGCTGAGCCATGTTGGGGGTAGTGTTGAGCCATGTTGGGGGTAGTGCTGAGCCATGTTGGGGGTAGTGTTGAGCCATGTTGGGGGTAGTGCTGAGCCATGTTGGGGGTAGTGCTGAGCCATGTTGAGGGGTAGTGTTGAGCCAGTGCTGAGCCATGTTGGGGGTAGTGTTGAGCCATGTTGGGGGTAGTGCTGAGCCATGTTGGGGGTAGTGTGAGCCATGTTGGGGGTAGTGCTGAGCCATGTTGGGGGTGCTGAGCCATGTTGAGCCATGTTGGGGGTAGTGCTGAGCCATGTTGGGGGTAGTGTTGAGCCATGTTGGGGGTAGTGCTGAGCCATGTTGGGGGTAGTGCTGAGCCATGTTGGGGTAGTGCTGAGCCATGTTGGGGGTAGTGCTGAGCCATGTTGGGGGTAGTGCTGAGCCATGTTGGGGGTAGTGCTGAGCCATGTTGGGGGTAGTGCTGGGGGTATGTTGGGGGTAGTGCTGAGCCATGTTGGGGGTAGTGCTGAGCCATGTTGGGGGTAGTGCTGAGCCATGTTGGGGGTAGTGCTGAGCCATGTTGGGGGTAGTGCTGAGCCATGTTGGGGGTAGTGCTGAGCCATGTTGGGGGTAGTGCTGAGCCATGTTGGGGGTAGTGCTGAGCCATGTTGGGGGTAGTGCTGAGCCATGTTGGGGTAGTGCTGAGCCATGTTGGGGGTAGTGCTGAGCCATGTTGGGGGGTAGTGCAGTGAGCCATGTTGGGGGTAGTGCTGAGCCATGTTGGGGGTAGTGCTGAGCCATGTTGGGGG
The DNA here is from genome assembly GCF_021184085.1 of Oncorhynchus gorbuscha. Classification (NCBI taxonomy): domain Eukaryota; kingdom Metazoa; phylum Chordata; class Actinopteri; order Salmoniformes; family Salmonidae; genus Oncorhynchus; species Oncorhynchus gorbuscha. Next base: position 74,841,103 of record NC_060176.1, read on the forward strand.
TAGTGCTGAGCCATGTTGGGGGTAGTGCTGAGCCATGTTGGGGGTAGTGCTGAGCCATGTTGGGGGTAGTGCTGAGCCATGTTGGGGGTAGTGCTGAGCCATGTTGGGGGTAGTGCTGAGCCATGTTGGGGGTAGTGCTGAGCCATGTTGGGGGTACTGTTGAGCCATGTTGGGGGTAGTGCTGAGCCATGTTGTGGGTAGTGTTGAGCCATGTTGGGGATAGTGCTGAGCCATGTTGGGGGTAGTGCTGAGCCATGGTGGGGGTAGTGCTGAGCCATGTTGGGGGTAGTGCTGAACCATGTTGGGGGTAGTGCTGAGCCATGTTGGGGGTAGTGCTGAGCCATGTTGGGGGTAGTGCTGAGTCATGTTGGGGGTAGTGCTGAGCCATGTTGGGGGTAGTGCTGAGCCATGTTGGGGGTAGTGCTGAGCCATGTTGGGGGTAGTGCTGAGCCATGTTGGGGGTACTGTTTTAGCCATGTTGGGGGTAGTGCTGAGCCATGTTGGGGGTAGTGTTGAGCCATGTTGGGGGTAGTGCTGAGCCATGTTGGGGGTAGTGTTGAGCCATGTTGGGGGTAGTGCTGAGCCATGTTGGGGGTAGTGTTGAGCCATGTTGGGGGTCGTGTTGAGCCATGTTGGGGGGTAGTGTTGAGCCATGTTGGGGGTAGTACTGAGCCATGTTGGGGGAAGTTCTGAGCCATGTTGGGGGTAGTGTTGAGCCATGTTGGGGGTAGTGTTGAGCCATGTTGGGGGGTAGTGCTGAGCCATGTTGGGGGTAGTGCTGAGCCATGTTGGGGGTAGTGCTGAGCCATGTTGGGGGTAGTGTTGAGCCATGTTGGGGGTAGTGCTGAGCCATGTTGGGGGTAGTGTTGGGCCATGTTGGGGGTCGTGTTGAGCCATGTTGGGGGGTAGTGTTGAGCCATGTTGGGGGTAGTACTGAGCCATGTTGGGGGAAGTTCTGAGCCATGTTGGGGGTCGTGTTGAGCCATGTTGGGGGTAGTGTTGAGCCATGTTGGGGGAAGTTCTGAGCCATGTTGGGGGAAGTTCTGAGCCATGTTGGGTGGTAGTGCTGAGCCATGTTGGGGGTAGTGCTGAGCCATGTTGGGGGTAGTGCTGAGCCATGTTGGGGGTAGTGTTGAGCCATGTTGGGGGGTAGTGTTGAGCCATGTTGGGGGGTAGTGTTGAGCCATGTTGGGGGGTAGTGTTGAGCCATGTTGGGGGAAGTTCTGAGCCATGTTGGGGGAAGTTCTGAGCCATGTTGGGGGAAGTTCTGAGCCATGTTGGGGGAAGTTCTGAGCCATGTTGGGGGAAGTTCTGAGCCATTATTAATCAACTAATTGACCGATGTTAATTCAATATCTTGATTTCCCATTTTTTTCCAGATTTTTTTGTGCGCCCAACGTGCTGTTTCACTATAGAGAAATCCAATAATTCACGAGTGAAATCAACTCCAGAACTACACTGGGCTGAAGGGAGTTGTCGTGTTCATTAAACAAATATTCAATCTAGTCCAGCGCAGAAACTTGATAATTAAGTACAATGAATAAATAAACAACGTGCTTGACTACACCTTATATAAACTTATATCAGGTGCTGGATCCTCCTGTATAATCCAACCAATAGAAATATGACAGCGCTCTGGTAAATAAAGTTAAATGGATATATTTTTATTGCCGCACGAGCATTTGGGGTATGAGCCCTTCTTTAGTGTGCAATGAAATGGCAGTCAATGTCACGACACAGGTTGGCATCGTTATAAATTCCCAGTCAGTATTGGCCCAATCAAGAGATCCTAGCAGAGGGAGCTGTGGGAGAAACATGAAAATCTACAATGACCATAATCCATTGCTCTCGGTTTTCCCAGCTCGGACACGTGTCAGAGAGGATGATGTGAAGTGAGAGGTTTCACTCTCGACAAAATCTGTCAAAAATAATCCCAATGTGTTTCTATTGGCTTATTTTAGGCCTAAATGTGTTGGCTGCCTTCCCGCCTTTGGGACAATGACTCCCATTTCTCGGGGTGGAGACATGAGCATCTCATCATTATATACAGATCTCTGGACAGATACACTTCTACGCCTGCTATGTTAGGTTAGATAAACACAGACCGCACTCAACACAACGATGAGGGACAGAGGCAGTTCACGAAAGTATGCCTTATCTACTTTGAAGAACTAGTCAAATGATTTCGTCAGACAGCTCTGCAGCAGGCTAGCTAAACAGTACAGTACAGTATGGGGAGAACAGAGATAACGTTGTCTGGCTGACTGCTACTGCCTGAGCATAGATGAGAGGATGACTTTGAAGGAATAAAAAATAATAAAGTCATTATTTTATTATTTCATAGTAATTTCTTATTTTTCTATTGTTTCTACCCAATGTGGATCTGCCACAGAGAATATAATATTTTAATATTTTGGCAATTGAATGTTCACAATTTTTTTTTAAAAGCTCTAAAATCATTCTAATTTCTTAATACATGTAATGTTCAGGAATGTAATTGAAACCTATATTGAAAACCCTGATCATTAAAAAAAAATAATCAAACCGAAACTGAACCCACCTCAAAAGCACTAATCGCTCAGCACTAGTTGGGGGAGGAAGGATATGAACGTGAGCAGCTAACCGAGCCAGATAGCCAGTGATAAAGCCAGATCCAGACTTAGCTTGTATCTTCAATGGCACCCTATTCCCTATATAGTGCACTTCTTTGACCAGAACCCTATTGGCCCTTGTCAAAAGTAGTGTACTATAAATGGAATAGGGTGCCATTTGGGAAGCAACCATGTACTTGGAAGCAGGTACCCATCAGCAAACAGAGAGGGAATGGAAATGAACCTCGGTGTGTGTGTGTGTGTGTGTGTGTGTGTGTGCTCTGAAAGTCACCACATATTAAGCTGGCAGTAATGAAAATCATGTTTGCAGTCTTGATCACTGAGGAGTCATAACATGCAATGTTCTTGGTGATGATGTGGTAGTGGTTCTTAATATTTAATGCCTAATGTGGACACTCCAGGTCATGAGGTTATTGCGGTGGACGGCAGACAGGGTCGAAGGTCAGAGCATGGTAAAGGTCAGACAAGTTCTCCCGCTGCGTTTACTCACATTCAATTATACTCAGTTTATTAAGCGTTCGCTACCGTACGCAAATCAACATCCAGGTCATTTGGACTACGTTGTGGAGGTGAAGCAACCTTTCAATTAAATAGAACAATAATAGGAATACTATGATGTATCTGAAAACACCAACGTTATAAACTTCCATTCCCTTCATTTAAGTCGGCTACCTGACCTGATGATAATGGTGAACTGGTGTCATGGTTGCATCTCAAGTGGCACCGTTCTCCCTACAGAGTGCATTGCTTTCGACCAGAACACATAGGGCTCTCGTTGACTGGTTTAAATGTGTCTTTGCTGTGTTTTCAGCTCACTGACCTGCTAGGTTTTTATTACTGCTGTTATAGATACCCTACACAGTCGCACCACGCCATCCCCACAGACCGATACAGGCAGGAGTGGAAACAACAGCTGCTGCTGCTGCAACACTACCGCCAAACATAGGAGGTTGGTTACTGTAGGCTGGTGCATTGCCAGCATTGTGTAATAGAGGTGAGGGTTTGGCTGTGCAGTTTGATCAAAATGCTGCTCGCTGATACAAGATTATAGTGGCGAGATTCTCTGTCTGTCACTGTGCAGATTTGGTTTAGAGGGCTTGCCAACACATTTGGTTGTACATTTGACATTTTAGTGAAATGTATGGTAGTTAATTCTCTTTAAAAAATGTACGACGAGTGAAAATTGGATAGCACCTAAAGCAGCTGGTGATAAAGGTCGACGTCCTTCCAGAAGAGGTCGGATCTTGATGACAGGTACGACAACGTGACAGTGTTGTCTTTTGTCGACGGTTGCTTGGTGCTGAATTCAAAGGAAGTATCAGGAATATGGATTACAGTCCTGCTCTTCAATGAGATATTCAGTACTGCAAGTAATCATATTTCATTATTGGTCCTCCTCTCGACTGTAGAGTATTGTGATTGACCGTTTTGTTCATGTACTTTTAACCTGCTTGATTGTGAAAGAACATTACTTGATTCTACAGCAAGATGGTGAAACAAACATTGTAGCTCTTATGAATGTGTCTGGTACTAAATGGAACGATTTATCTCTCTAGTGAAAATAATAATACGCCTAGAAAAATGTAAATATGTATGTTCCAGTTTGACTTTGACATCTCATTCCCTCGCAGAGCTTTTCTCTCCCGTATCCTCACCCCTCAAACAGCATCCATCTCACACACACACACACACACACACACACACACACACACACACACACACACACACACACACACACACACACACACACACACACACACACACACACACACACACACACACACACACACACACACACACACACACACACACACACACACACACACACACACACACACACACACACACACACACACACACACACACAAATAGTCATATAGTCAGAATGTGTTGTTTGTCCAAAACTGCATCAACATTCCATCCAACTGATCCTGTGATATCAGATCTATCAGAGTATTAACTCAATGCTATCAATCCCAGTGTTTATTATTGTGCTTCAGAGAATAACAAAAGCCTCAGCTCATAAACACCACCCTCTGTCTCTCTTGCTCTCTCTTTCTCTCTTGCTCTCTTGCTCTCTCTTTCTCACTCTCAATTCAATTCAATTCAATTTCAATTCAAGGGGTTTTATTGGCATGGGAAACATGTTTATATTGCCAAACCAAGTGAAATGGATAAACAAAAGTGAAATAAACAATAAAAAGTGAACAGTAAATATTACCCTCACACAAGTTCCAAAAGACTAAATACATTTCAAATGTCATATTATGTCTATATACAGCATTGTAGCTATGTGCAAATAGTTAAAGTACACAAGGGAAACATCAGAATGGGTTGTATTTACAATGGTGTGTGTTCTTCACTGGTTCCCCTTTTCTCATGGCAACAGGTAACAAATCATGCTGCTGGGATGGCACACTGTGGTACTTCACTTAATATATAAGGGAGTTTATCAAAATTGGTTTTGTTTTCGAATACTTTGTTGGTCTGTATGTGTGTCTCTAATATGATCATACATTTGGCAGGAGGTTAGGAAGTGCAGCTCACTGCTATGGGCAGTGGGCACATAGCCTGTCTTCTCTTGAGAGCCAGGTCTGCCTACGGTCTCAATAGCAAGGCTATACTCACTGAGTCTGTACATAGTCAATGCTTTCCTGCCACTGTGTACTCTCTGTTTAAAGCCAAATAGCATTCTAGTTTGCTCCATTTTTTTGTTAATTCTTTCCTATGTGTCAAGTAATTATCTTTTTGATTTCTCATGATTTGATTGGGTCTAATTGTGTTGCTGTCCTGGGGCTTTGCGGGGTCTGTTTGTCTTCGTGAACAGAGCCCCAGGACCAACTTGCTTCGGGGATTCTTCTCCAGTTCCATCTCTCTGTAGGTGATGGCTTTGTTATGGAAGGTATGGGAATCGCTTTCTTTTAGGTGGTTGTAGAATTTAACAGCTCTTTTCTGGATTTTGATCATTAGCCTAATTCTTCTCTTTATGCATTATTTGGTGTTTTATATTGTACACAGAGGATATTTTGCAGAATTCTGCGTGCAGACTCTCAATTTTGTGAATGCTTGATTGGTGAACGGACCCCAGACCTCACAACCATAAAGGGCAGGGGGCGGCAGGGTATCCTAGTGGTTAGAGCGTTGGACTAGTAACCGGAAGGTTGCGAGTTCAAACCCCCGAGCTGACAAGGTACAAATCTGTCATTCTGCCCCTGAACAGGCAGTTAACCCACTGTTCCCAGGCCGTCATTGAAAATAAGAATGTGTTCTTAACTGACTTGCCTGGTTAAATAAAGGTAAAAAAATAAAAATAATAAACAATGGGTTATATAACTGATTCAAGTATTTTTAGCCAGATCCTAATTGGTATGTTGAATTTCATGTTCCCTTTTGATGGATTGGAAGGCCCTTCTTGCCTTGTCTCTACGATCGTTCACAGCTTTGTGGAAGTTACCTGTGGCACCGATGTTTAGTCCGAAGTATGTATTGCTTTTAGGGCGAAGGTGTCTAGATGGATTGGGGTGATCAGTCCTTGCTTCCAAATATTGGGGAAGATGCCAGAGCTGATGATGATGATGATGATGTTCAAGAGTTTAAATATAGCCAATTGGAATTTGTGGTCTGTATATTTTCAAGTTTCATGTAGGATACCACCAACACCGCAGGCCTTTTTGGGTTAGAGGGTTTGTATTTTGCCCAGTAGATCATTCAATGTAATTGGAGAATCCAGTGTGTTCTGGAAGTCTTTAATAGCTGATTCTAAGATTTGTAATTCACCATGTATATGTTTTTGGTGTTTGTTCTTTGTTATAGAACCAATAAGATGGGAGAAGTGGTTTATCCACTCATCTTCATTTTGGATAGATAACTCTTTGTGTTGTTGTTTGTTATAGAGCCAATAAGATGGGAGAAGTGGTTTATCCACTCATCTTCATTTTGGATAGATAACTCTTTGTGTTGTTGTTTGTTATAGAGCCAATAAGATGGGAGAAGTGGTTTATCCACTCATCTTCATTTTGGATAGATAACTCTTTGTGTTGTTGTTTGTTATAGAGCCAATAAGATGGGAGAAGTGGTTTATCCACTCATCTTCATTTTGGATAGATAACTCTTTGTGTTGTTGTTTGTTATAGAGCCAATAAGATGGGAGAAGTGGTTTATCCACTCATCTTCATTTTGGATAGATAACTCTTTGTGTTGTTGTTTGTTATAGAACCAATAAGATGGGAGAAGTGGTTTATCCACTCATCTTCATTTTGGATAGATAACTCTTTGTGTTGTTGTTTGTTTATAGAGCCAATTGATCCCATAAGTGGTTTATTCACTCATTCTTCAATTACATTGGATAGATAACTCTTTGTTTTGTGTATTTGTTATTGTTTCAATAAGATCATAGAGAAGTGGTTTATCCACTCATCTTCATTTTTTCCATAGATAACTTTCTGTGTTGTTTCAGTTTCATCATTGAAGTGTGACTCCTCTATGTTTTTCCATAGTGTTATTTCTGTATTGTTTCAGTGATTCATTGAACTGATCTAGACCTGCAGTTCTCTATGTTTTTCCATAGTGTATTTCTGTATTGTTTCAGTGATTCATCATAGTGAAGGTGTAGACTCAGGTCTCTATGTTTTTCCATAGTGTATTTCTGTATTGTTTCAGTGATTCATCATAGTGAAGGTGTAGACTCAGGTCTCTATGTTTTTCCATAGTGTATTTCTGTATTGTTTCAGTGATTCATCATAGTGAAGGTGTAGACTCAGGTCTCTATGTTTTTCCATAGTGTATTTCTGTATTGTTTCAGTGATTCATCATAGTGAAGGTGTAGACTCAGGTCTCTATGTTTTTCCATAGTGTATTTCTGTATTGTTTCAGTGATTCATCATAGTGAAGGTGTAGACTCAGGTCTCTATGTTTTTCCATAGTGTATTTCTGTATTGTTTCAGTGATTCATCATAGTGAAGGTGTAGACTCAGGTCTCTATGTTTTTCCATAGTGTATTTCTGTATTGTTTCAGTGATTCATCATAGTGAAGGTGTAGACTCAGGTCTCTATGTTTTTCCATAGTGTATTTCTGTATTGTTTCAGTGATTCATCATAGTGAAGGTGTAGACTCAGGTCTCTATGTTTTTCCATAGTGTATTTCTGTATTGTTTCAGTGATTCATCATAGTGAAGGTGTAGACTCAGGTCTCTATGTTTTTCCATAGTGTATTTCTGTATTGTTTCAGTGATTCATCATAGTGAAGGTGTAGACTCAGGTCTCTATGTTTTTCCATAGTGTATTTCTGTATTGTTTCAGTGATTCATCATAGTGAAGGTGTAGACTCAGGTCTCTATGTTTTTCCATAGTGTATTTCTGTATTGTTTCAGTGATTCATCATAGTGAAGGTGTAGACTCAGGTCTCTATGTTTTTCCATAGTGTATTTCTGTATTGTTTCAGTGATTCGTCATAGTGAAGGTGTAGACTCAGGTCTCTATGTTTTTCGTTGGATAGGTTTCTCAATTTCTTCTTAAGGTTTTGCTTTCTTCAACAAACAATTTGTCATTGTTGTTAATTTTTTGATAGGGAAGCTTAAAGGTCAAATATACAGTTTAGGCGTTCTACTGCAAGGTTTACCTCTTCACTATTTCAGTGAAATGTTTTGTCCAGAAAGTTTTCTAAAAGGGATTGAGTTTGTTGTTGCCTAATTGTTTTTTGGTAGGTTTCCACACTACTTTCCTTCCATCTATAGCATTTATTAATATGAATAATTTCCTTTGGCTTTAATGACTCATGCTTAAGTATTGCTCTGTTCAGGTAGACTGTGATTTTGCTGTGATCTGATAGGGGTGTTAGTGGGCTGACTGTGTACACTCTTAGAGAGTCTAGGTTGAGGTCAGTGATAAAGTAATCTACAGTACTACTGCCAAGGGATGAGCTGTAGGTGTATCTACCATAGGAGTCCCTCAAAGACTACCATTGACTATGTACAGACCCAGCATGCTACAGAGCTGGCTGCAGGAGTGGTGACCCATTTTTGTTGGGTGTTTTGTCATAGTTCTGTCTAAGAGGGCATATTTGGGAGGGAATACTGTCATCTCCAGGTAGGTGTTTGTTCCCCTGTGTGCTGAGGGTGTCAGGTTCTGGTCCAGTTCTGGCATTTAGGGTGCCAAGGACTAGTATGTCCCTGAGCCTGGAAATGGTTGATCTCCCCTCTAGGATGGAAAACCAGTCACCGTTAAAGTATGGGGATTCTATTGGGGGGATTTAGGTAGCACACATGAGGACATTTATCTCTGTTGAGATAATTACCTTATTAATTTCTAGACAGATGTAAAATGTTCCTGTTTTGACTAATTTAATATCTCTCTCTCTCTCTCTCTCTCTCTCTCTCTCTCTCTCTCTCTCTCTCTCTCTCTCTCTCTCTCTCTCTCTCTCTGTAACGGCGTTCTTCGTTTGTTGAAAGAGAGTCGGGCCGAAATGCAGCGTGGTGGTTACTCATGTTCTTTAATGAAGAGATCGCGATACATGAAATAACTTATACAAATACAAAACAACAAACGGAACGTGAAACCTAATTACAGCCTATCTGGTGAACACTACACAGAGACAGGAACAATCACCCACGAAATACAAAGCGAAACCCAGGCTACCTAAATACGGTTCCCAATCAGAGACAACGAGAATCACCTGACTCTGATTGAGAACCGCCTCAGGCAGCCAAGCCCATACAACACCCCTACTCAGCCACAATCCCAATAACCACAAAACCCAAATACAACAAAACAAACCCCTGTCACACCCTGGCCTGACCAAACAATCAACGAAAACACAAAACACTAAGACCAAGGCGTGACACTCTCTCTCTCTCTCTCTCTCTCTCTCTCTCTCTCTCTCTCAAAATTCAATTTAAGGGCTTTATTGGCATGATAAACATATGTTAACATTGCCAAAGCAAGTGAAGTAGATAATAAACAGAAGTTAAATAAACAATAAAAATTAACAGTAAACATTACACTCCCAAATGTTCCAGAAGAATAAAGACATTTCAAATGTCATATTATGTGCCAATAGTTAAAGTACATAATGGAAAATAAATAAACATAAATATGGGTTGTATTTACAATGGTGTTTGCTGCTGTGATGGCACACTGTGGTATTTCACCCAGTAGATATGGGAGTTATTTAAAATTGGGTTTGTTTTCAAATTCTTTGTGGATCTGTGTAATCTGAGGGAAATATGTGTCTCTAATATGGCCATACATTTGGCAGGTCTCTCTCTCTCTCTCTCTCTCTCTCTCTCTCTCTCTCTACACACAACACCCTACAATGACAAAGCGAAAACATGTTTTTAGAAATGTTTGCAAATTGATAAATAACCAATTTACCTTATTTACATAAGTATTCAGACCCTTTGCTGTGAGACTCGAAATTAAGCTCAGGTGCATCCTGTTTCCATTGATCATCCTTGAGATGTTTCTACAACTTGATTGGAGTCCACCTGTGGAACATTCAATTGATTGGACATGATTTGGAAAGGCACACACCTGTCTATATAGGTTCCCACAGTTGACAGTGCATGTCAGAGCAACAACCAAGCCATGAGGTTGAAGGAATTGTCTGTAGAGCTCCTAGACAGGATTGTGTCAAGGCACAGATCTAGGGAAGCATTGAAGGTCCCTAAGAAAATGAACGTAGCCCCTGAGGGAAAATGAACGTAGCAAACTACAGAGAGATCCTTGATGAAAACTATGCTCCAGAACACTCAGGACCTCAGACAGAGGCGAAGATTCAACTTCTAACAGGACAAAGACCCTAAGCACACACCCAAGACAATGCAGGTGTGGCTTTGGGACATGTCTCTGAATGTCCTTGAGTGGCCCAGGCAGAGCCCGGATTTGAACCCGATCAAACATCTCTGGAGACCTGAAAATGGCTGTGCAGCGATGCTCCCCATCCAACCTGACAGAGGATCTTCAGAGAAGAATGGGAGAACCTCCCCATATACAGGTGTGCCAAGCTTGTAGGGTCGGTCATACACAGGAAGACTTTAGACTTTATTATCTGCCAAAGGTGCTTCAGCAAAGTACGGAGAATAGGGAATGAATACTTATGTAAATGTGATATTTTAGTTGGTCATTTTTAATACATTTGCAAATTTTTTAAAAAATGGTTTTGCTTAGTCATTATGGGGTATTGTGATGTCATTATGGGGTATTGTGATGTCATTATGGGGTATTGTGATGTCATTATGGGGTATTGTGTGTAGATTGATTAAGGGGAAAAATGTAATCCTTTTAAGAATAAGGCTGTAACGTAACAAAATGAGGAAAAAGTCAAGGGGTCTGAATACCTTCCGAATGCACTGTGTATTTCCATCCCAAATGTGCAGTTCCCTGATGCTGGGCCTCTCTGCACTGTCAATGGGTGGCACCACTGTCTGTGAAAGGCACTGTAAAATATCCTCATTACTTTATTCTGTGTTTTTATCACCATATTCCCTATTAGCCAAGTGCTCTTCACCTGCCTGTTACTGACCTCAACCCAAGATAGATTCATTACATTTAATTAACTAAGGCTAGATGTTTGGCATATGTAAATGGTTGGTATTTTAATAATTCTCCCATTTTATTTGTTGGAATGAGAGCTCTATCTGGCCTTATTGAAGGTCAGCACATGAATTGCCTCTGACATTAGTGCAGTGTTATGAGGAAGGCCCCGGTAGAGTGCAGTGCATGCCATAGGCAATAAGCTTTTCATCCATCATAATGGGGACATCAAACATATACCCGCGTATATTACCATGTCACAAAGGAACGATAGGCAACACATACCCAGACAGACGACTGACAGCAGGCAGTAGGTATAAACCGTGCACAGATGTGAGCTTCACAAGATTGGAATCATTGGGAGAAAAATTATTCTGCAGTTTTCAATAAATTATGGCAGCTTGCGAAGTGTTGGTTGTCTATGAATGAGGTAGTGTTGACATATGGTCTGTCTCTCTAGCGTATCACGCCAGTGTGTTTTGACTGACAGCCGAGCTGAGCAGGCCCAGATGTAGACAGTGAGTGGTGGAGGAAGCAGGTGATTCCCAGTGGCTCAGGTGTGTGTGTGTGTGTGTGTGTGTGTGTGTGTGTGTGTGTGTGTGTGTGTGTGTGTGTGTGTGTGTGTGTGTGTGTGTGTGTGTGTGTGTGTGTGTGTGTGTGTGTGTGTGTGTGTGTCACTGCTTTCCTGTGTGCATGTGTGTGTGTGGGGGGGGCAGGTGCAGAGAAGAGGGGCCCCATGATACGCATCTAGCACCACATATGAAGCCCCTATGAAGAACAGCAGAGTCCCGGGGGGCCTCCCCAGTCAGCCCAGCTGTTTCAGGTTGCTGCAGTGGCTCCTGATGAGATGTGATGTAGACGAAAGGAGAAAACACAATGATGCCAACATTCTGCTTCTTCTGCCTGGAGACAAGAAAGAGAAGGGCCTCTAATAAGCAAAGGTTGCGCCCCTAATTTGTGTCCACACTCATGCCTCTTGAGTTCTCCTGGTATTGATGTGTGCCAGTGGATTAAATTTAGTTGGCCTTTTTTAGCCATATTGTTGTCTTGCTTGTTTAAAACCACTTAAAGGCCCAGTGCAGTCAAAAATGTGATATTCCTTTGTTATATATAAACTCAGCAACAAAAAAAAAACCTCTCACTGTCAACTGCGTTTATTTTCAGCCAACCTAACATGTGTAAATATTTGTATGAACATTACCTGATTCAACAACAAAAACTGAACATAATAATATAATATTATGTTATGATAATTCCCCTTTAGTGTAAGAGATGTTTGAAAAGACCGCCTAATGGGATAGAGTTTTGGCCTGCCTGGTGACATCGTTAGTTCATAGACCAATAAGAAAGAGAGTTTCAAACCTCTCTGCCAATAACAGCTAGTTTTCAGTTTTCCGACTCAGACCTCTCCCAGACAGTCCTTGGTACATCAGCTGATATCTCAAAGTGCTGTACAGAAACCCAGCCTAAAACCCCAAACAGCAAGCAATGCAGATGTAGAAGCACGGTGGCTATGAAAAACTCCCTAGAAAGGCCAAATTCTAAGAAGAAGCCTAGAGAGGAACCAGGCTATGTGGGGTGGCCAGTCCTCTTCTGGCTGTGCTGGGGGGAGAGGAACCAGGCTATGTGGGGTGGTCAGTCCTCTTCTGGCTGGGCCGGGTGGAGATTAGAAACCTAGAGAGGAACCAGGCTATGTGGGGTGGCCAGTCCTCTTCTGGCTGTGCTGGGGGGAGAGGAACCAGGCTATGTGGGTTGGTCAGTCCTCTTCTGGCTGGGCCGGGTGGAGATTAGAAACCTAGAGAGGAACCAGGCTATGTGGGGTGGCCAGTCCTCTTCTGGCTGTGCCGGGTGGAGAGGAACCAGGCTATGTGGGGTGGCCAGTCCTCTTCTGGCTGTGCCGGGTGGAGATTAGAAACCTAGAGAGGAACCAGGCTATGTGGGGTGGCCAGTCCTCTTCTGGCTGTGCCAGGTGGAGATTAGAAACCTAGAGAGGAACAAGGCTATGTGGGGTGGCCAGTCCTCTTCTGGCTGTGCCGGGTGGAGCCTATGTCCTCTTCTGCCTCTTCCTCTGTTTTGCCTTCCACCATGCATCCTTGCTCCTCTTCTTCCTCCTCCTCTTGGCTGTTGATCCTGTTCATTTCCTGGTCCATCCATTATTGGAAAATTGCAACTCTGTGTTTTTGGTCTGTCTATATATGCTTGCCAATTGATTCTTCATGAGATGCACCTTTGAGAAATTTAGACAACTGGTTGATTGTTGGTTGAAATAACACTTTACATTCCTTCATGAGTGAGGGTCAATTTCACCTGCACGATTCATCAATTCATATTTTTGTACAAAAGGTCTAATAGAAATGTGTAAAACTATGCTTGACAGTTTATGACAAATAGTTCAACAATTTTGCATGTAATGGCTTATGCAAGGAACTAATGCCTAGATGTTTTGAGGGGTAAGACTATTCAACAGAGAACCATCTACTACATTTTGATCAACATGACATGAGCAATTTATAATGTGTAAAAAAGCTGACACTTGTACATTATCAATTGCAATTTGCTCAAAAGGAATAAGAAATTGCTTTAATGATGTGCACAAGTGACTAGATGATTTGGAATTTGTACAAGTAGTTTCAAGAATTGCACTTTTGATCTAAGAAATGCACCAAAGCGACTGAGAAAAACTGTAATAAAGAGGTCCTCTCCATCTCCCTGTTTTTCTTGTCTCCCTCTACCTCTCTGCACACCCTTTCTAACAGTACCAACCAGCAACCTTTAAAACGGCTTGTTAGATGCAATAATCATAGCAACAATGATAAATACTTTGATTAATCTGGTCCGAGACAGGAGATGGATGGAGTGTACACGGCAGGTAAATAGAAACCTCTAAGACATAAATAAACAGACAAACAGAGAGAGAGAGAGAGAGAGAGAGAGAGAGAGAGAGAGAGAGAGAGAGAGAGAGAGAGAGAGAGAGAGAGAGAGAGAGAGAGAGAGAGAGAGAGAGAGAGAGAGAGAGAGAGAGAGAGAGAGAGAGAGAGAGAGAGACAGAGAGAGAGAGAGACAGAGAGAGAGAGAGAGAGAGAGAGAGAGAGAGAGAGAGAGAGAGAGAGAGAGAGAGAGAGAGAGAGAGAGAGAGAGACAGAGAGAGAGAGACAGAGACAGAGAGAGAGACAGAGACAGAGAGAGACAGAGAGAGACAGAGAGACAGAGAGACAGAGAGAAGGAGACAGAGGGAGAGAGAGACAGAGAGTGACAGAGAGAGAGACAGAGACAGAGAGAGAGTGACAGAGAGAGGGAGACAGAGAGAGTGACAGAGAGAGAGACACAGAGAGAGAGGGAGAGAGAGAGAGACCCCCAGTAAGGCAACATCTTTGAGTTCCACTTCCCCCTCATTAGTATTGCAGTGGGATGGGTTTGACTGGGGCTGGGGACCTCCTGCTGTTCTGTATGTCAGGTTTATTAGTCTATTAAACAGTCACTCAGCCAGGAGGACTTCACTGTCCAGCACTCACCTCCATAGACTGTCACTGGAGACAGGTCAGCTAGGCTGCCCCGCTGACCCCACTCAGCATGTTGATGATGGCTGGAAGAGATGGAAGGTATATCTGATTTTCTTGATTAGTTCAGTGTGCTCTATTGGAATTTGAGGAAATGCACAGACACGAACATGTAAACATACCTGTATTCATATGTACACACAGACACACAGATGACACACACGACACACACACACGCAAAGCCAATCAAATCTCTGGGGAAAAAATGACGTGCTGAACAATTCTTGTGAGTATCACGTCTGTAGATCAACAGTGATCTTTTGAGCCAGGGGAGGCTGGTGATGGGTTTTAGTGCAGTGGAAGTGCTGGAAGCCAAGGAGTCAGTTAGAAGGAGTTTCCACAGATCAGTACCCTGGCTACTCTGGCCTAGGGATTTGGCCTCATATTCCACTGGCTTCTCCCACAGTATTGGCTCTGGAGGCTTAACCAACAATACATAGTGCCCAGACCAAGCCCAAGCTCATGTCAACCTGCCTGACATACTGAACATACAGTGTCCAACCACGGCTTTACGAGCTTTTTTTGTCCACAAAAAATATCTAACATGGTAATGACTCAAAGTAGTTCAGCTTGAAGGATCCAAAGGGTTATTTTGTTATGTTAGCTTGGAAGCTAATACTGTATTTAAGATGCATGTGATAGATATGATTTATTTGACTGTGAGAAGGCAGTGGCGTCTCGCTATTGGGTCTCTACATGAGACTGTGTTGTTGCTGCTGCCATGCCAGAGGAGATTATTTCTGTCACTTTCAGGGTATTCTTATTTCAGTCAAGCATTCCCTTCCTTTTGGACAGCACTAATTACATTAGCAATGTTTTACGTGTGTGTCTGGCCACTATATTCATAACCTCTGGTTGGTTTTCTGTCAACTATATCTCCCTCAGCCTCACTACTCCCACTGTAAATGTCATTCCAAAGCCCAACATGGCTGACTGCTGTGTCCTGTATTATAGAAACAAATCATGTAGCCTGGAAATAGATAGAATTCCTGTCTAATCCTCTGTTTAACCCTGATCTGCATCATGGTGGTGTGATACGCCTGCTAATTAGCCCAATGAGTATGCATCCATTTATGTATGCAAATCACAAACATCTATCAAACACACACATGTATAGAAACACTGTCGCACAGCCACACACATGCATCAAACTTGGCAGCATGCTGGATCAATCAATCATTTTTCCCAGTTTGCTCACTGTAACTCATGGTGACAGTGTACACACAGGGTCTGCTGTAACTCAGGGTGACAGTGTAAACACAGGGTCTGCTGTAACTCAGGGTGACAGTGTAAACACAGGGTCTGCTGTAACTAATGGTGACAGTGTAAACACAGGGCTTGTTGTAACTCATGGTGACAGTGTAAACACAGGGTCTGCTGTAACTAATGGTGACAGTGTAAACACAGTGCCTGCTGTAACTCATGGTGACAGTGTAAACACAGGGTCTGCTGTAACTAATGGTGACAGTGTAAACACAGGGCTTGTTGTAACTCATGGTGACAGTGTAAACACAGGGCCTGCTGTAGCACAGGGCTTGCTGTAACTCATGGTGGTGGTGTAAACACAGGGCCTGCTGTAACTCATGGTGACAGTGTAAACACAGGGCTTGTTGTAACTCATGGTGACAGTGTAAACACAGGGTCTGCTGTAACTCAGGGTGACAGTGTAAACACAGTGCCTGCTGTAACTCATGGTGACAGTGTAAACACAGGGCCTGCTGTAACTCATGGTGACAGTGTAAACACAGGGCCTGCTTTAACTCATGCTGACAGTGTAAACACAGGGCCTGATGTAACTCATGGTGACAGTGTAAACACAGGGCCTGCTGTAACTCATGGTGACAGTGTAAACACAGGGCCTGATGTAACTCAAGGTGACAGTGTAAACACAGGGCCTGCTGTAGCACAGGGCCTGCTGTAGCTCAGGGCCTACTGCAACTCATGGTGACAGTGTAAACACAGGGCCTGATGTAACTCATGGTGACAGTGTACACACAAGGCCTGCTGTAACTCATGGTGACGGTGTAAACACAGGGCCTGCTGTACCACAGGGCCTACTGTAACTCATGGTGACAGTGTAAACACAGGGCCTGCTGTAACTCATGGTGACAGTGTAAACAAAGGGCTTGTTGTAACTCATGGTGACAGTGTAAACACAGGGTCTGCTATAACTCAGGGTGACAGTGTAAACACAGTGCCTGCTGTAACTCATGGTGGTGGTGTAAACACAGGGCCTGCTGTAAGTCATGGTGACAGTGTAAACACAGGGTCTGCTGTAACTTAGGGTGACATTGTAAACACAGTGCCTGCTGTAACTCATGGTGACAGTGTAAACACAGGGTCTGCTGTAACTTAGGGTGACATTGTAAACACAGGGTCTGCTGTAACTCATGGTGACAGTGTAAACACAGTGCCTGCTGTAACTCATGGTGACAGTGTAAACACAGGGCCTGCTGTAACTCAGGGTGACAGTGTAAACACAGGGCTTGTTGTAACTCATGGTGACAGTGTAAACACAGGGCTTGTTGTAACTCATGGTGACAGTGTAAACACAGGGTCTGCTGTAACTCAGGGTGACAGTGTAAACACAGGGTCTGCTGTAACTCATGGTGACAGTGTAAACACAGTGCCTGCTGTAACTAATGGTGACAGTGTAAACAAAGGGCTTGTTGTAACTCATGGTGACAGTGTAAACACAGGGTCTGCTGTAACTCAGGGTGACAGTGTAAACACAGGGTCTGCTGTAACTAATGGTGACATTGTAAACACAGGGCTTGTTGTAACTCATGGTGACAGTGTAAACACAGGGTCTGCTGTAACTCAGGGTGACAGTGTAAACACAGGGTCTGCTGTAACTCAGGGTGACAGTGTAAACACAGGGTCTGCTGTAACTCATGCTGACAGTGTAAACACAGGGCCTGATGTAACTCATGCTGACAGTGTAAACACAGGGCCTGCTGTAACTCAGGGGACAGTGTAAACACAGTGCTGTGCTGTAACTCATGGTGACAGTGTAAACACAGGGCCTGCTGTAACTCATGGTGACAGTGTAAACACAGGGCCTGCTGTAACTCATGGTGACAGTGTAAACACAGGGCCTGCTGTAGCACAGTGACTACTGTAACTCATGGTGACAGTGTAAACACAGGTCCTGCTGTAACTCATGGTGACAGTGTAAACACAGGGCTTGTTGTAACTCGTGGTGACAGTGTAAACACAGGGCCTGCTGTAACTCAGGGTGACAGTGTAAACACAGTGTCTGCTGTAACTCATGGTGACAGTGTAAACACAGTGCCTGCTGTAACTAATGGTGACAGTGTAAACACAGGGCTTGTTGTAACTCATGGTGACAGTGTAAACACAGGGTCTGCTGTAACTCAGGGTGACAGTGTAAACACAGGGTCTGCTGTAACTAATGGTGACATTGTAAACACAGGGCTTGTTGTAACTCATGGTGACAGTGTAAACACAGGGTCTGCTGTAACTCAGGGTGACAGTGTAAACACAGGGTCTGCTGTAACTCAGGGTGACAGTGTAAACACAGGGTCTGCTGTAACTCATGCTGACAGTGTAAACACAGGGCCTGCTGTAACTCATGGTGACAGTGTAAACACAGGGCCTGCTGTAACTCATGGTGACAGTGTAAACACAGGGCCTGCTGTAGCACAGGGCCTACTGTAACTCATGGTGACAGTGTAAACACAGTGTCTGCTGTAACTCATGGTGACAGTGTAAACACAGTGCCTGCTGTAACTCATGGTGACAGTGTAAACACAGGGCTTGTTGTAACTCATGGTGACAGTGTAAACACAGGGCCTGCTGTAGCACAGGGCCTGCTGTAACTCATGGTGGTGGTGTAAACACAGGGCCTGCTGTAAGTCATGGTGACAGTGTAAACACAGGGTCTGCTGTAACTCATGGTGACAGTGTAAACACAGGGCTTGTTGTAACTCATGGTGACAGTGTAAACACAGGGTCTGCTCTGCAGTGGGGTGACAGTGTAAACACAGTGCCTGCTGTAACTCATGGTGACAGTGTAAACACAGGGCCTGCTGTAACTCAGTGACAGTGTAAACACAGGGCTTGCTTGTAACTCATGGTGACAGTGTAAACACAGGGCCTGCTGTAACTCATGGTGACAGTGTAAACACAGGGCCTGCTGTAACTCATGGTGACAGTGTAAACACAGGGCCTGCTGTAACTCATGGTGACAGTGTAAACACAGGGCCTGCTGTGACAGTGTAAACACAGGGCTGCTGTACTCATGGTGACAGTGTAAACACAGGGCCTGCTGTAACTCATGGTGACAGTGTAAACACAGGGCCTGCTGTAACTCATGGTGACAGTGTAAACACAGGGCCTGCTGTAAATCATGATGACAGTGTAAACACAGGGCCTGCTGTACCACAGGGCCTACTGTAACTCATGGTGACAGTGTAAACACAGGGCCTGCTGTAACTCATGGTGACAGTGTAAACACAGGGCCTGCTGTAACTCATGGTGACAGTGTAAACACAGGGCCTGCTGTAAACACAGTGCTGCTGTAAACACAGTGTAAACACAGGGCCTGCTGTAACTCATGGTGACAGTGTAAACACAGGGCCTGACAGTGTAACTCAGGGCCTGGGAACAGGTGACAGTGTAAACACAGGGCCTGCTGTAACTCATGGTGACAGTGTGACAGTGACAGTGTAAACACAGGGCCTGATGTAACTCAAGGTGACAGTGTAAACACAGGGCCTGCTGTAGCACAGGGCCTGCTGTAACTCATGGTGGTGGTGTAAACCCAGAGACTGCTGTAACTCTTCAGTGACAGTGTAAACACAGGGTCTGCTGTAACTCATGGTGACAGTGTAAACACAGGGTCTGCTGTAACTAATGGTGACAGTGTAAACACAGGGCTTGTTGTAACACATGGTGACAGTGTAAACACAGGGCCTGCTGTAACTCAAGGTGACAGTGTAAACACAGGGCCTGCTGTACAACTCATGGTGAAACAGGTCAGTGTAAACACAGGGTCTGCTGTAACTAATGGTGACAGTGTAAACACAAGGCTTGTTGTAACACATGGTGACAGTGTAAACACAGGGTCTGCTGTAACTAATGGTGACAGTGTAAACACAAGGCTTGTTGTAACACATGGTGACAGTGTAAACACAGGGTCTGCTGTAACTCATGGTGACAGTGTAAACACAGGGTCTGCTGTAACTAATGGTGACAGTGTAAACACAAGGCTTGTTGTAACACATGGTGACAGTGTAAACACAGGGTCTGCTGTAACTCAGGGTGACAGTGTAAACACAGGGTCTGCTGTAACTCATGGTGACAGTGTAAACACAGTGCCTTCTGTAACTAATGGTGACAGTGTAAACACAGGGCTTGTTGTAACTCATGGTGACAGTGTAAACACAGGGTCTGCTGTAACTCAGGGTGACAGTGTAAACACAGGGTCTGCTGTAACTCAGGGTGACAGTGTAAACACAGTGCCTGCTGTAACTAATGGTGACAGTGTAAACAAAGGGCTTGTTGTAACTCATGGTGACAGTGTGAACACAGGGTCTGCTGTAACTCAGGGTGACAGTGTAAACACAGTGCCTGCTGTAACTAATGGTGACAGTATAAACACAGGGCTTGTTGTAACTCATGGTGACAGTGTAAACACAGGGCCTGCTGTAGCACAGGGCCTGCTGTAACTCATGGTGGTGGTGTAAACACAGGGCCTGCTGTAAGTCATGGTGACAGTGTAAACACAGGGTCTGCTGTAACTCAGGGTGACAGTGTAAACACAGTGCCTGCTGTAACTCATGGTGACAGTGTAAACACAGTGCCTGATGTAACTCATGGTGACAGTGTAAACACAGGGCCTGCTGTAACTCAGGGTGACAGTGTAAACACAGTGCCTGCTGTAACTCGTGGTGACAGTGTAAACACAGGGCTTGTTGTAACTCATGGTGACAGTGTAAACACAGGGTCTGCTGTAACTCAGGGTGACAGTGTAAACACAGGGTCTGCTGTAACTCAGGGTGACAGTGTAAACAGAGGGTCTGCGGTAACTCAGGGTGACAGTGTAAACACAGGGTCTGCTGTAACTCATGGTGACAGTGTAAACACAGGGCCTGCTGTAGCACAGGGCTTGCTGTAACTCATGGTGGTGGTGTAAACACAGGGCCTGCTGTAACTCATGGTGACAGTGTAAACACAGTGCTTGTTGTAACTCATGGTGACAGTGTAAACACAGGGTCTGCTGTAACTCAGGGTGACAGTGTAAACACAGTGCCTGCTGTAACTCATGGTGACAGTGTAAACACAGGGCCTGCTGTAACTCATGGTGACAGTGTAAACACAGGGCCTGCTTTAACTCATGCTGACAGTGTAAACACAGGGCCTGATGTAACTCATGGTGACAGTGTAAACACAGGGCCTGCTGTAACTCATGGTGACAGTGTAAACACAGGGCCTGATGTAACTCAAGGTGACAGTGTAAACACAGGGCCTGCTGTAGCACAGGGCCTGCTGTAGCTCAGGGCCTACTGCAACTCATGGTGACAGTGTAAACACAGGGCCTGCTGTAACTCATGGTGACAGTGTAAACACAGTGCCTGCTGTAACTAATGGTGACAGTGTAAACAAAGGGCTTGTTGTAACTCATGGTGACAGTGTAAACACAGGGTCTGTTGTAACTCAGGGTGACAGTGTAAACACAGGGTCTGCTGTAACTAATGGTGACATTGTAAACACAGGGCTTGTTGTAACTCATGGTGACAGTGTAAACACAGGGTCTGCTGTAACTCAGGGTGACAGTGTAAACACAGGGTCTGCTGTAACTCAGGGTGACAGTGTAAACACAGGGTCTGCTGTAACTCATGCTGACAGTGTAAACACAGGGCCTGATGTAACTCATGCTGACAGTGTAAACACAGGGCCTGCTGTAACTCAGGGTGACAGTGTAATCACAGTGCGTGCTGTAACTCATGGTGACAGTGTAAACACAGGGCCTGCTGTAACTCATGGTGACAGTGTAAACACAGGGCCTGCTGTAACTCATGGTGACAGTGTAAACACAGGGCCTGCTGTAGCACAGTGACTACTGTAACTCATGGTGACAGTGTAAACACAGGGCCTGCTGTAACTCATGGTGACAGTGTAAACACAGGGCTTGTTGTAACTCGTGGTGACAGTGTAAACACAGGGCCTGCTGTAACTCAGGGTGACAGTGTAAACACAGTGTCTGCTGTAACTCATGGTGACAGTGTAAACACAGTGCCTGCTGTAACTAATGGTGACAGTGTAAACACAGGGCTTGTTGTAACTCATGGTGACAGTGTAAACACAGGGTCTGCTGTAACTAATGGTGACATTGTAAACACAGGGCTTGTTGTAACTCATGGTGACAGTGTAAACACAGGGTCTGCTGTAACTCAGGGTGACAGTGTAAACACAGGGTCTGCTGTAACTCAGGGTGACAGTGTAAACACAGGGTCTGCTGTAACTCATGCTGACAGTGTAAACACAGGGCCTGCTGTAACTCAGGGTGACAGTGTAATCACAGTGCATGCTGTAACTCATGGTGACAGTGTAAACACAGGGCCTGCTGTAACTCATGGTGAGAGTGTAAACACAGGGCCTGCTGTAACTCATGGTGACAGTGTAAACACAGGGCCTGCTGTAGCACAGGGACTACTGTAACTCATGGTGACAGTGTAAACACAGGGCCTGCTGTAACTCATGGTGACAGTGTAAACACAGGGCTTGTTGTAACTCGTGGTGACAGTGTAAACACAGGGCCTGCTGTAACTCAGGGTGACAGTGTAAACACAGTGTCTGCTGTAACTCATGGTGACAGTGTAAACACAGTGCCTGCTGTAACTAATGGTGACAGTGTAAACACAGGGCTTGTTGTAACTCATGGTGACAGTGTAAACACAGGGCCTGCTGTAGCACAGAGCCTGCTGTAACTCATGGTGGTGGTGTAAACACAGGGCCTGCTGTAAGTCATGGTGACAGTGTAAACACAGGGTCTGCTGTAACTTAGGGTGACATTGTAAACACAGTGCCTGCTGTAACTCATAGTGACAGTGTAAACACAGTGCCTGCTGTAACTCATGGTGACAGTGTAAACACAGGGCCTGCTGTAACTCAGGGTGACAGTGTAAACACAGGGCTTGTTGTAACTCATGGTGACAGTGTAAACACAGGGTCTGCTGTAACTCATGGTGACAGTGTAAACACAGTGCCTGCTGTAACTAATGGTGACAGTGTAAACAAAGGGCTTGTTGTAACTCATGGTGACAGTGTAAACACAGGGTCTGCTGTAACTCAGGGTGACAGTGTAAACACAGGGTCTGCTGTAACTCAGGGTGACAGTGTAAACACAGGGTCTGCTGTAACTAATGGTGACAGTGTAAACACAGGGCTTGTTGTAACTCATGGTGACAGTGTAAACACAGGGTCTGCTGTAACTCAGGGTGACAGTGTAAACACAGGGTCTGCTGTAACTCAGTTTGACAGTGTAAACACAGGGTCTGCTGTAACTCATGCTGACAGTGTAAACACAGGGCCTGATGTAACTCATGCTGACAGTGTAAACACAGGGTCTGCTGTAACTCAGGTGACAGTGAAACAGTGCCTAACTAATGGTGACAGTGTAAACAAAGGGCTTGTAACTCATGGTGACAGTGTAAACACAGGGTCTGCTGTAACTCAGGGTGACAGTGTAAACACAGGGTCTGCTGTAACTCATGGTGACAGTGTAAACACAGGGCCTGCTGTAACTCATGGTGACAGTGTAAACACAGGGCCTGCTGTAGCACAGAGCCTACTGTAACTCATGGTGACAGTGTAAACACAGGGCCTGCTGTAACTCATGGTGACAGTGTAAACACATGGCCTGCTGTAACTCACGGTGACAGTGTAAACACAGGGCCTGCTGTAACTCATGGTGACAGTGTAAACACAGGGCCTGCTGTAACTCATGGTGACAGTGTAAACACAGGGTCTGCTGTAACTCATGGTGACAGTGTAAACACAGGGCCTGCTGTAGCACAGGGCCTACTGTAACTCATGGTTACAGTGTAAACACAGGGTCTGCTGTAACTCATGGTGAAAGTGTAAACACAGGGCCTGCTGTAACTCATGGTGACAGTTTAACCACAGGGCCTGCTGTAACTCATATTGGTGGTGTAAACACAGGGCCTGCTGTAACTCATGGTGACAGTGTAAACACAGGGCCTGCTGTAGCACAGGGCCTACTGCAACTCATGGTGACAGTGTAAACACAGGGCCTGCTGTAACTCATGGTGACAGTGTAAACACAAGGCCTTCTGTAACTCATGGTGACAGAGCATGGCGCTTGTAAAGCCAGGGTAGTGGGTTCGAGTCCCGGGACCACCCATACGTAGAATGTATGCACACATGACTGTAAGTCGCTTTGGATAAAAGCGTCTGCTAAATGGCATATATTATTATATTATTATGTTGGTGTTGTAGCACAGGGCCTGCTGTGGTGTTATAGGTTGAGTTCTAGGAGTTTACAGGGTACAAACAGAAAGTCCGGCTACACTGTCATGAACTAAAGCGGGATATTGAGAGGTGATGGGCCAGCTGTAGGTCAGGATATTTGGTGTGGAGGTGAAGTGAATCCGAGCCTTCTCCTCCACCTGGGGGGGGGGGGGGGGGGGGTTCCTCAGGTTAAGACAGACCCCACCTCACCACCTCAGGCAGTTTCTCTGTTTAAATAGCCCCAAGGCTTCCCGTCTTCAAAGTTCTTTGAAGAAAATGAAAACATGCCAAATGTGTCTGGTGTCAGGACGGTTAGAGCTGCTGAGGTAACACCTCGAACACGGTTATGTTCCATTGGTACATTGGGACAAGGCTGCTTTGATGTAATAGCATGCTCATAGCAACAATTTACACTTTCTTACTTTTACAAAATGCCCTACAGCTTTTTTTAATAACCCTCTTGGGGAAATCTGAAGACACATTACAACCTATAGATGTTTTACATTTTAGGCCAGCTTAGACTTTTTAAAGGAAACATATTTGAATATTTAATTCCCCCAGTCCCCCGAAGATCATATAAGGCCAAGAGAATTCCAATTTGTTTTGTCTATGTTCAGAATGAGGTAATTCTTCTGATGGAATGAAGTGTGGCTTTGATGAACTGCAGAGTAATTGCTTACAGTCAAGTTCTTTTTAGTTTAGCTATTGCTTCTGTACCCTTGAGCGAGAGACCTAAATTGCATCAGTCACTGTACACTGGTCAACGCTATCCAACTAGGGTTAAATGGCGGGAACATGGTTACCGAGATTTACCGCCCAAAAATACTCCCTTTTCCCGACATAAATAACTGTGAGAAACAAATTGACAAAAAAAGTAAATTATAATAAATTATTTATATGAACAGCATGACGTGAAATGGAACTGTTCAATTATATGAGATGTCTAAATCTTGCTTCTCTACAGCCTCTCTGCTCTCTGGGTGGGTGCCGACAGCCCATCTCAGGGTGGGGGCCGACAGCCCATCTCAGGGTGGGAACCGACAGCCCATCTCAGGGTGGGGACCGACAGCCCATCTCAGGGTGGGTGCCGACAGCCCATCTCAGGGTGGGGACCGACAGCCCATCTTAGGGTGGGGACCGACAGCCCATCTCAGGGTTGGGGCCGACAGCCCATCTCAGGGTTGGGGCCGACAGCCCATCTCTTGGTAGGGACCGACAGCCCATCTCAGGGTGGGGACCGACAACCCATCTCAGGGTGGGGGCCGACAGCCCATCTCAGGGTAGGGACCGACAGCCCATCTCAGGGTGGGGACCGACAGCCCATCTCAGGGTGGGGGCCGACAGCCCATCTCAGGGTGGGGACAGACAGCCCATCTCAGGGTGGGGACAGACCATCTCAGGGTGGGGACAGACAGCCCATCTCAGGGTGGGGACAGACAGCCAATCTCAGGGTGGGGACAGACAGCCCATCTCAGGGTGGGGACAGACCATCTCAGGGTGGGGATAGACAGCCCATCTCAGGGTGGGGACCGACAGCCCATCTCAGGGTGGGGACAGACAGCCCATCTCAGGGTGGGGACAGACCATCTCAGGGTGGGGACAGACAGCCCATCTCATGGTGGGGACAGACAGCCAATCTCAGGGTGGGGACAGACAGCCCATCTCAGGGTGGGGACAGACCATCTCAGGGTGGGGATAGACAGCCCATCTCAAGGTGGGGGCCGACAGCCCATCTCAGGGTGGGGACAGACAGCCCATCTCAGGGTGGGGACAGACCATCTCAGGGTGGGGACAGACAGTCCATATCAGGGTGGGGGCCGACAGCCCATCTCAGGGTGGGGACAGACAGCCCATCTCAGTATGGAGCGCAGTTCATAATGCATGTAGACCTATCATCTCGTCATAGTAACTTTTATCTTGTGACAGGTAGGCCTACATTTGCTGCAGCAAAGCCTATGCTATAGTAATATAAAGACTGAAGTGTAATTTACACGTCTCCATCACCTTATTTATTTTAATTTTAAAGATAATTTTAAAAAATTGCAGCTGCATAGTTGTAAAACAGACTATCACCCGAATAGCGTTGCTTTACAGTGCATTCGGAAAGTATTCAGACCCCTTGACTTTTCCACATTTTGTTACGTTATTCTAAAATGGATTGAATTGTTTTTAATCACATCAATCTACACACAAAATCCAATAATGACAAAGCAAAAACGATTGAATTTTTTTTGTTGCTAATTTGTAAAAAATAAAGAACTGAAATATTACATTTACATAAGTATTCAAACCCTTTACTCAGTACTTTGTTGAAGTACCTTTGTAGCGATTGCAGCCTTGAGTCTTCTTGGGTATGACGCAACAAGTTTGCCACAAGCTGCATTGGTTTGGGAGTTTTTCCCATTATTCTCTGCAGATCCTCTCAAGCCTTGGCAGTGTGCTTAGGATCGTTGTACTGTTGGAAAGTGAACCTTCGCCCCAGTCTGAGTTCCTGAGTACTCTCATGCAGGTTTTCATCAAGGATCTCTCTGTACTTTGCTCCGATCATCTTTCCCTTGATCCTGACCCGTCTCCAAGTCCCTGCCGCTGAAAAACATCCCCACAGCATGACGCTAGGTTTCCTCCAGACGTGACGCTTGGCATTCAGTCGAACGAGTTCAGTATTGGTTTCATCAGACCAGAGAATCTTGTTTCTCATGGTCTGAGAGTTCTTTAGGTGCCTTTTGGCAAACTCCAAGAGGGCGGTCATGTGCCTTTTACCGAATGGTGGCTTCCGTCTGGCCGCTCTACCATAAAGGCCTGATTGGTGGAGTGCTGCAGAGATGGTTGTCCTTCTAGAAGGTTCTCCCATCTCCACAGAGGAACTCTGGAGCTCTGTCAGAGTGACCATTAGATTCTTGGTCACCTCCCTGACCAAGGCCCTTCTCCCCCAATTGCTCAGTTTGGCCGGGCGGCCATCTCTAGTAATAGTCTTGGTAGTTGGAAAATTCTTCCATTTAGGAATGATGGAGGCCACTGTGTTCTTGGGACCTTCAATGCTGCAGAAATGTTTTGGTTCCCTTCCCTCCATCTATGACTAGACACAGTCCTGTCTCGGAGCTCTACGGACAATTATTTCGTCCTCATGGCTTGGTTTTTGCTCTGACATGCACTGTCAACTGTCGGACCTTTTCTAGACAGGTGTGTGCCTTTCCAAATCATGTCCAATCAATTGAATTTACTACAGGTAGACTCCAATCTAGTTGTAGAAACATCTTAAGGATGATCAATGGCAACAGGATGCACCTGAACTCAATTTTGAGTCTCCCCCTTCTGAATATTTATGTAAATAAGGTATTTCTGTTTTTTTTTTCTAAATTATTAAACCCTTTTTTCGCTTTGTCATTATGGGGTAGTGTGTGTAAATTGATGAGTATACCAATGAATTCAATCCATTTTGGTTGTAACATAACAAAATGTCTAAAAAGTGAAGGGGTCTGAATACTTTCCGAATGAACTGTATGTATGAACTGAGTGAACTGAACTGAGTCAGCCTACTAATTATATAAATAGGCCCTATTACACTACATACAAAAGTATGTGGACACTGCTCATCGAACAACTCATTCCAATATCACGGTCGTCTAATATGGAGTTGGTCCCCCCTTTGCTGCTAGTACTGCCTCCACTGTTCTGGGAAGGCATTCCACAAGATGTTATAACGTTGCTGCAGGGACCTGCTTCCATTCAGCCACAAGAGCATTAGTGAGTTTGGGCGATTAGGGCTGGCTAGCAGTAGGAGACCCAATTCATCCCAAAGGTGTTCGATGGGGTTTAGGTCAAGGCTATGTGCAGGCCAGTCAAGTTCTTCCACGCCGATCTCGACAAACCATTTCTGTATGGATCTCGTTTTGTGCACAAGGGCATTGTCATGATGAAACAAGAAAGGTCCTTCCCCCAACTGTTGCCACAAAGTTGTAAGCACAAAATCGTCTAGAATGTCATTGTATATTGTAGCGTTGAGATTTTTATTCACTGGAACTAAGGGGCCTAGCCTGAACCATGAACAACTGCCCCAGACCATTATTACTCCTCCACTAAACTTTACAGTTGGCACTATGCATTCGAGCAGGTAGCATTGCCAGATAGTGAAGTGTGATTCATCACTCCAGAGAACGTGTTCCGACTGCTCCAAAATCTAATTGTGGCGAGCTTTACACCACTCCGGCCGACGCTTGGCATTGCACATGGTGTTCTTAGGCTTGTGTGTGGCTGCTTGGCCATGGAAACCCATTTCATGAAGCTCCCGACAAACAGTTATTGTACTGACGTTACTTCCAGAGGTAGTTTGGAACTCGGTAGTGAGTGTTGCAACCTAGGGCAGTTACTTTGTATTGAATTTTTGTACTTTAGTTAGTAAATATTTTTCTCTTTCTTGAACTGCATTGTTGGTTAATGGCTTGTAAGCAAGCATTTTACTACAAGGTCTACACCTGTTGTCGCATGTGAAAAATACAATTTGATTTGATTTGACTTACACTTGACCGGAGCAGCTCTAGAAGGGCCGAAATTTGACAAACTGACTTGTTGGAAAGGTGGCACCCACGTTGAACGTCACTGAGCTCTTCAGTACGGGCTATTCTACTGCCAATGTTTGTCTATGGAGATTGCATCTCTGTTTGCTCGATTTTATACACCTGTCAGCAATGGGTGTGGCTGAAATAGCAGAATCCACTCATTTAAAGGGGTGTCCACATACTTTTTAAAATTTTATTTTACCTTTATTTAACTAGGTAAGTCAGTTAAGAACAAATTCTTATTTTCAATGATGGCCTAGGAACAGTGGGTTAACTGCCTGTTCAGGGGCAGAACGACAGATTTTTACCCTGTCAGCTCGGGGATATACCTTTCAGTTACTAGTCCAACGCTCTAACCACTAGGCTACCCTGCCGCCCCACTTATGGCCATGTTGTGTATATATATATTTGCGTAATTCCAGTCAATATAATACAATTCCAGTCAATATAATAGGGTATAATACAATACAGTACAGTAATACAGTCCACACTCAAATGATTAGCCTACTGGAGCTAGTTTAATTTATTTTACCCAAGAGAGCACTTAGCTAGCTACATCTATGGGCTTTTATGTGGTTCTGTCATGCGTAATGCGCAGTAGCCTAAATATTATGTGTGTATTGGAAAATAGCACAATCATTTGGGCTTTTTTGGGCTTGGGCTCATAAAAAGTATTTTAATGTAGGTCTTATAACATTTACTTAATGTTTGGCTCATCAGGCCAAGGTAGCATCAGGTTCGAAAGCTATAGTGGAATCCAAACATAGGCCTATTTATATGCTTTTGAATGACACTTCTGGTTTTGGTGGGAAATACAGGGTTACCCAGGAGAAAAGGGATTTATTCTCAGCGTTGAATATTTGTAAAATACCGGGAAAATATTCAACCTTACATCCAACTTTAGCGGGGATCGTGTGCCAAATGGTAGTGTCATATTCTGCCCTGAATCAATACCTCTTTTAAGCACATAAATGAATAACCTCAAAGCTTCTTACTGAAAACAGAGATGAATTTGGCTTTTCTGAAAGAGAGGATCCAGAGTGCCCAGAAACA
The DNA here is from genome assembly GCF_021184085.1 of Oncorhynchus gorbuscha. Classification (NCBI taxonomy): domain Eukaryota; kingdom Metazoa; phylum Chordata; class Actinopteri; order Salmoniformes; family Salmonidae; genus Oncorhynchus; species Oncorhynchus gorbuscha. The sequence goes on from NC_060176.1 coordinate 74,870,908, forward strand.
TAACTATCCTTGGCCAGAGAGCTACGAGCCAGCAGGAGGGAGGGATGGAGAGTAGTGGGAGATTTCTCTTTTCACCATTTGACGTCCAGGTAGATGACATCTCAGGAAGCTAAACCAAGCAGTTATGTAGGTAGACGCATCCTGGGAGAAAATACGCTCCTGCTCCACAGATTTTAATATAGTGTATGTGTCCATTTGATTTCATTATGAATGTTTGTGATTATAAATATCTCCCTGCAAGGAGAGAACCAACCCGGCTAAAGCTTGTGTGCATTTTCCTCCAACGAGGGAAAATAGGAAATACAATCTGTCAGAATAAAACAAAACCAAATCATGGTCTATGGCCCAATGCAGTATCTACAGTTTACTATGGTGATTTAAAATCAATAATAGTTTGAACTGAAGGATGAATCTGGAGGAATACCTGTGTGTGAATATTAGACTTATCAGTGCCGTTACTTAACAGTGTTAGAGTATCTGTGCAGCGGTTTATTGAATGATGAAGTGAAAATTAAAGCAGACTGTTAGTGGTAATATCATGTACAATAAGAGAAGAACTACGACATTTTTATATTAGCCTTTGAAGTGATTTTATAATTCTTTGTCCTCAAACTAAATCATGAAATGTCATCATTCTTCGATCCTCCTCCAGCTTGTTCAATAATACTTGTAGTAATGAAATCCTAATTAAAAAGTGCAAGCCTTTGGTGAACTCACAATCTACCATCAATCAAACCAATCAAATATTTTTGCAACACAATTTTATGATTTTGGACACAATTGCACTTTGGACAGAGGAGACACTTCAGTTCAGGCAAATTCAAATCTTAAACTTACAGCCAGTTCAACTGCTGATTTTCATTCTTCCCCCATCTAACAAAGGACTGATTTAGACCTAGGTCACCAGGTGGGTACAAGTAATGATCAGATAGAACAGAAAAGCATCAGTACCCCAGACGTCCAGGCTCAGATTTGAATACCCTAGTATAGCTCCTCCCCATGGTGTTTAGAAGCATACAGCCACAGTGGTCAATCAGAGACATTCTGGGACTGTCAAGTCTGTATGCACACTGCACATGAATGCTCACCAACCCTGGCTTCTGGCCCAGATTATCCCTCTCCTAAAGCTGGTTTGGGATCAGCCCTTAAGTGTCAGATGCAACATTAGCCCAAGAACAGGAGTGAGCCTTGTTTATAACAGGGTTACCCCTCATTGCACCTGGATTCATGGCTGCCATTAAGCAGCCCCTTTATCCTCAATCACAGTTCACCAGCCAGCGCTGATTGGATGTCTAAAGATAGCTGCGCTGTTCTGTTGAATAGATGCCATGAAACCAGGAAGTCCTATATAACCAATCACGTTTTTTACAAAAAAAGCGAGAGATGGATCCATTTCACATGTCAAAGTCTCTAATCTAGAGCTTCTGACAGGTCTCTGTCAAACAATCATGGGAGCTCCACACAACTGTGGACGATAATCATCCGAGAGAACGCCTGTCACAATTTAAATCCTAATGATTGGACCGAAAGAGGGATGCACTTCTTAAAGCGGAAAATCTGCCTAAGGAGTGTCACTCACCCTGCCCCTGTTGCACTAAAGAGGGTGCTTGTGCTTGTCTGAGAGCAGAAGGCTTCTAATGCCTTTGCGTTGGTAAGCTCAACACGGGGCCATTTCAATAACAGCTTTAATAATGCATGGTGTCATTGACAGATAGATGGCTGAGAGGTCTACTCTTAAGCCAAAGGCCCTGGGATTCTTCTGGAGTGATGTGAAGGGAGCGCTTTTTGATCTTCTTTTCCCAACTGTAACTTTGTCCTCCGTGAATGGGCCTGTATCGGCTCTTTGAGCTTAGAGATCACAGATCAGCCTGTATTTTTTCCCCCAACGATCATCTTACTTACGAATACCGCCACAGAAACTCAATGACATTTAGGATTTCCCAGCCTTCATCAGAATAAGTGCCTGTCTGGACCCCAGAGATTTGGTATCATGGCTACACTACACCAAAGTATTGGTGAAAACCAAAATCTGTCATTATTTATGTGAGCATCGATGTGAACATCAATGTGAACATGAATGGTTCATTGTTTATGTATAGCTACTATTATATGGGCTTATCAACAGTCAGCCTTGAGACCAGGGTGGAAAGACCACCGTCAGTCTGGAGACCAGGGTAGAAAGACCACCATCAGGGTAGAAAGACCACCGTCAGTCTGGAGACCAGGGTAGAAAGACCACCATCAGGGTAGAAAGACCACCGTCAACCTGAAGACCAGGGTAGAAAGACCACCATCAGGGTAGAAAGACCACCGTCAGTCTGGAGACCAGGGTAGAAAGACCACCGTCAACATGAAGACCAGGGTAGAAAGACCACCATCAGGGTAGAAAGACCACCGTCAACCTGAAGACCAGGGTAGAAAGACCACCATCAGGGTAGAAAGACCACCGTCAGTCTGGAGACCAGGGTAGAAAGACCACCGTCAACATGAAGACCAGGGTAGAAAGACCACCATCAGGGTAGAAAGACCACCGTCAGTCTGGAGACCAGGGTAGAAGGACCACCGTCAACCTGAAGACCAGGGTAGAAAGACCACCATCAGGGTAGAAAGACCACCGTCAGTCTGGAGACAAGGGTAGGAGACCGCCGTCAGCGTTGAGACCAGGGTAGGAGACCGCCATCAGGGTAGAAAGACCACCATCAGCCTGGAGACCAGGGTAGAAAGACCACCGTCGACCTGAAGACCAGGGTAGAAAGACCACCATCAGGGTAGAAAGACCACAGTCGGTGTAGGAGACCGCCGTCAGCCTGGAGACCAGGGTGGAAAGACCACCGTCAGCCTGGAGACCAGTGTAGGAGACCACCGTCAGTCTGGAGACCAGGGTAGGAGACTGCCGTCAGTCTGGAGACCAGGGTGGAAAGACCACCGTCAGTCTGGAGACCAGGGTAGAATGACCACTAGCGTATCTGCTGTGTTGAAGGTTGGGAAGTCGCCACCAGTACACTGTGATGCTCCAAGATGGCGCCAACAGAGAGGGTTGCCTCGCTTTGTATCTTTAGGAAACTATGCAGTATTTTGTTTTTTATGTATTATTTCCTACATTGTTAGCCCAGAAAATCTTGAGTGTTATTACATACAACCTGGAAGAACTATTATATATAAGAGCGACATCAATTTACCAACATTACGACCAGGAATATGACTTTTCCGAAGAGGATCCATTGTTTCGGACCACCAGCCAGGACATTGGATTTAATCCCGGAGGCCAACCCAAAACAATGTCGTCGCTGAAGGGGTAGATGGAGGCATGCACACCACCATTACTCGCCAATGTCTAGTCTCTAGATAGCAAGGTATATGAAATTAGGGCAAGGGTTGCTTTCCAGAGAGACATCAGAGATTGTAACATTCTCGGAAACATGGCTCTCTCGGGATATGTTGTCGGAGTCGGTACAGCCACTGGGTTTCTTCATACATCACGGCGACAGAAATAAACATATCTCTGGGAAGAAGAAGGGCGGGGGTGTATGCTTCATGATTAATGACTCATGGTGTAATCATAACAACATACAGGAACTCAAGTCCTTTTGTTCACCTGACCTAGAATTCCTTACAATCAAATGCAGACCACATTATCTCCCAAGAGAATTCTCTTCGATTATAGTCACAGCCGATACACAGCAGATACTACGACGGCCCTCACGGAACTTCACTTGACTCTATGTAAACTGGAAATCTAATGTTGCATTTATTGTAGCTAGGGATTTTAACAAAGCTAATTTAAAAACAAGGCTACCTAAATTCTATCAGCACATAGACTGTAGCATGCGTGCGTGCAAAACACTGGACCACTGCTACTCTAACTTCCGCGATGCATACAAGGCCCTCTCCCCCTCCCTTCGGCAAATCCGACCACGACTCCATTTTACTCCTACATTCCTACAGGCAAAAACTCATACAGGATGTACCCATGACTAGAACCATTCAACGCAGGTCTGACCAATTGGAGTCCACGCTTACAGATTGTTTTGATCACGCGGACTGGGAAATGTTCCGGGAAGCCTCAGAGAATTACATTGATTTATATGTTGACTGTGAGTGAGTTTATAAGGAAGTGCAATGGAGATGTTGTACCCACTGTGACTAATAAAACCTACCCTAACCAGAAACCGTGGATAGATGGCGGCATTCACACAAAACTGAAAGAGCGATCCACCGCATTCAACCATGGAAAGATGACTAAGAATATGACCGAATATAAACAGTGTAGGTATTCCCTCCGCAAGGCAATCAAACAAGCGGAATTTCGGTATAGGGACAAAGTGGAGTCACAATTCAATGGCTCAGACACGATACGTATGTGGCAAGGTCTACAGGCAATTACGGGCTACAAAAAGAAAACCAGCCATGTCACAGACACCGACGTCTTGCTTCCAGACAAACTAAACACCTTCTTTGCCCGCTTTGAGGATAATACAGTGCCACCGACGTGAGTAAGACATTTAAACTCTTAAGGCTGCTGACCCAGATGGCATCCCTAGCCATGTCCTCAGAGCATGCATTTGGGGCAGCAGCGTAGCCTAGTGGTTAGAGTGTTGGACTAGTAACCGGAAGGTTGCGAGTTCAAACCCCCGAGCTGACAAGGTACAAATCTGTCGTTCTGCCCCTGAACAGGCAGTTAACCCACTGTTCCCAGGCCATCATTGAAAATAAGAATATGTTCTTAACTGACTTGCCTGGTTAAATAAAGGTTAAAAAAATATTTTTAAAAAAATGCTCAGACTGGTGTGCTTTACGGACATATTCAATCGCTTGCTATCCCCACATGCTTCAAGATGGCCACCCAAGAGGGCAAAGATAACTGAACTAAATTAATATCGCCCCATAGTACTCACTTTTGTCATCATGAAGTGCTTTGAGAGGCTAGTGAAGGATCATATCACCTCCACATTACCTGCCACCCTAGACCCACGTCAGTTTGTATACCGCCCCAACATATTCACAGACGATGCAATCGCCATCACACTGCACACTGCCCTATCCCATCTGGACAAGAGGAATACCTATATAAGAATGCTGTTTATTGACTACAGCTCAGCATTCAACACCATAGTATCCGCCAAGCTCATCATTAAGCTTGAGGCCCTGGGTCTCAACCCCACCCTGTGCAATTGGGTCCTGGACTTTCTGACGGGCCAACCCCAGGTGGTGAAGGTAGGAAACAACATCTCCACTACTTCACTGATCCTCAACATTGGGGCCCCACAAGGGTACATGCTCAGCCCCTTCCTGTACTCCCTGTTCACCCATGACTGCGTGGCCATGCACACCTCAAACTCAATCATTAATTTGCAGACAACACATCAAGTGGGCTTGATTACCAACAACAACAAGACAGCCTACAGAGATGAGGTTGAGGGCACACGGAGTGTGGTGTCAGGAAAACATCAACAAAACAAAGGAGATGATCTTGGACTTCAGGAAACAGCAGAGGGAGCATCTACCTATCCACACCAACGGGACAGTAATGGCGAAGGTGGAAAGTTTTAAGTTCCTCTGCGTACACATCACGGACAAACTGAAATGGTCCACCCACACAGACAATGTGGGTAAGAAGGCGCAACAGAGCCGCTTCAACCTTAGGAGGCTGAACAAATTTGGCTTGTCACCTAAAATCCTCACAGACTTTTACAGATGTACAATCAAGAGCATCCTGTCGGGCTGCATCACCCCCTGGTACGGCAACCCCACTGCCCTCAACCGCATGGTTCTCCAGAGGGTGGTGCGGTCTGCACAACGCATCACCAGGGCAAACTACCTGCCCTCCAGGACACCTACAGCACCCGATGTCACAGGAAGGCCAAAAAGATCATCAAGGACAACAACCACCTGAGCCACTGCTTGTTCACCCCGCTACCGTCCAGGAGACGAGGTCAGTACAGGTGCATCAAAGCTGGGACAGAGAGACTGAAAAACAGCTTCTATCTCAAGGCCGTCAGACTGTTAAACATCCATCACTAACACAGAGAGGCTACTGCCTCATTATCCACTTTAATAAATAGATCACTAATCACTTTTAAAAAATGGCACTTTAGTAATGTTTACATATCTTACATTGCTCATGTCATATGTATATAATGTATGTTATACCATCTATTGCATCTTGCATATGGCGTTCGGCCATCGCTCATCCATATATTTGTATGTACATATTCTTATTCCATCACTTTACATTTGTGTGTATTAGGTAGTTGTTGTGAAATTGTTAGATATTACTGCACTGTCGGAACTAGAAGCACAAGCATTTTGCTACACTCTGCTAACCATGTGTATGTGACAAATAAAATGAGATTTGATTTGATTTGCTTGATCATGACCTCTGGTTTTAACACTAAGAGAAATCAGGCTTTCTGTTTCTATAATTGTTTACCATCTGAAAACTTCCTGAACCGCGTCACATGGTCACAACAGAGTATAACTAGCAGTAGACCCCAGAAGTAGGATGAATCACTGTGTGTGTGTGTGTGTGTGTGTGTGTGTGTGTGTGTGTGTGTGTGTGTGTGTGTGTGTGTGTGTGTGTGTGTGTGTGTGTGTGTGTGTGTGTGTGTGTGTGTGTGTGTGTGTGTGTGTGTGTGTGTGTGTGTGTGTGTGTGTGTGTGTGTGTGTGTGTGTGTGTGTGTGTGTGTGTGTGTGTGTGTGTGTGTGTGTGTGTGTGTGTGTGTGTGTGTGTGTGTGTGTGTGTGTGTGTTGCGCAAGTGTGTGTAGTTTTTCTCACTTCAGCCTCAGAGAGCAAAAGCACCTGGTTGTCCTGAGCAGCAAGAGTCATCCTGGACGGCTCGGTATTGTCTGCCTCGACACCAGCATAGAATGTATTTAATCATTATTTAACTGGCCAAGTCAGTTAAGAACAAGTTCTTGTTTTACAATGACGGCCTACCCCGGATGACGCTGGGCCAATTGTGCACCGCTCTTTGGGACTCCCAATCATGGCCGGTTTTGATACGAGCAAGGGTCTATAGTGACGCCTCTCGCACTGAGATGCAGTGCCTTAGACTGCTGCGCCACTCTGGAGCCCTTAAAAAATGTGTTAAGCTCGTCTGAGAGAGGCTTCGGTGGGCACATCACAGCTGGATTTGACTTTGTAGTCTATGATAGTCTGTAGTTCTTGCCACATGCGTCAGTCTGAGTTGTCGAACATCAATTAAAGTTGGAGTCTGTATTGTCTTTTTACGTCCCTAATTGATTTGCGGAGCTCATACCTGCTTGCCTTGTCGTGCCACCGAGTCGTTGCCGTTCGTTCTGCTGACATCGAATGCTGCAGTACGGGCTCTCAGCAATGAGATGGAATTCATTTTTTATTTTTATGAAGTTGAACATGTTCTCATTCTGACAGATTATTAAAATGAGGTGAAAAAAAAAGACCAAGTTCCACTTCTCAAAAGGCACCCTGTTGGTGTTATTCCGACCATACCATCTATGACTGCTTTCATTGTCTTCTTGTCATATTGCTTTTTTCTTTCACTTGGTGATGTTTATCTTGACGTGTTTGAAATCAGACTTACCCAGTGTGGGGCTGACTCTTTATGGAACCTTACATCACCAGCTATAGCAGCCAATTAACCTCGTTTCTCTGTGTCTTTTACCACAGTGACAAGAGAATCATATTTTTTTTTAAACGTCCTTCTGAGTGAAACTGCCGATGAAATCCTGAGCTTAATGAGGTTGAATTGCAAAGGGAAGGTTTCTGGAAGTCAGGTGAAAATAAAAAAGCCTGCCTTTCCTCTTTTCAGCTCCATATTTTTCTTGGGATGAGAGATAAGTGAAATAAGATTAAGGCATGGCCGGAGTAATAGGACATTTCTGACACTAGTGCGATCCTGTTAGCTCTGTCTGAGGGCTGTACGCTGTGACTAATCAAATCTCTGGTGGAAGACTGGTGGGAGCATCTCTAAGACAAGCCACTGTGTGCATCTACACCACTGTGTTTGTGTAAATGTGCACAATAATGTAATTAATAATGAATATATCTATCTATCTATCTATCTATCTATCTATCTATCTATCTATCTATCTATCTATCTATCTATCTATCTATCTATCTATCTATCTATCTATCTATCTCTCCTTCTCTCTTTCTCTCTTTCTCTATTTCTCTCTTTCTCTCTTTCGATCTCTCTTCCTCTCTTTCTCTTTCTCCAAACATGTGAAGGGACTGCCTAGTAAACTACCTGTTGGGTCAGTGTCATGCCCTGATCTTAGAGAGCCTTTTTATTTATCTATTTGGTTAGGTCGGAGTGTGATTTGGGTGGGCATTCTATTTTATCTATATCTTTGTTGGCCTGGTATGGTTCCCAATCAGAGGCAGCTGTCTATCGTTGTCTCTGATTGGGGATCATACTTAGGCAGTCTTTTTCCCCACCTTAGTTTGTGTTATCTTGTTTTTGCATAGTTGCTTTCTATCCCTGCAGAACTTTACGTTCGGTTTTGTATTTTGTTGTTTTGTCTGAGTTCAGTATTAAAAATCATGATACACTTTCCACTCTGCACTTTGGTCTCATTCATCTAACGACGGACATAACAGTCAGGCAATAAAACCTCCTTCACATCCATCACAAAGAGAAAGGGTCTTGTCAGTAATAGCTAAAATAGCTCCCAGACATTGCTTAGCATGATCACTGTTTTAATATGGCGCCAGTGCATCTCATCTGCTCTCCGACACAGTGAGAAGCTGCTTTCATAAGGACTCTCGGTGTGAGTCGCACACATTCTCCTTACACACAGTCTTTCTATTCCTCCTGTGTTTCCCACCTCACAGAACCCAGTGTCCACTCAGCCAGGCACTTCACAACATCTGCTGTAATTGCAACACATTACCTATACTATTTGGATGGAGCCACATGTAAATGTAGCGTACCCTACGTAAACACTTTCACATTCCCTGTTTAAACACAACCAGATACGCCTGCCCACACAAACATCTCCAGCTCCATTTCTCTATTTGCTTCAAACAACGGCAGTTTAGCGCCCTGTTGTATCCCACTGTATAGTTCAACCCTTCCATAACAGGTGTTTTTTGTGTGTTTTAAATACAGTAATATTCGTCATGTGAAAAAGAAAGCATTTACCTTTTGTCTTTATTGTGCTTAACATCTGCTGGCGAGTTCTGGCGGCTCACTTCCGCCACCATTACGTTGCAGTATTTACGGCGGCCATTTTGCCTAAAACAAACAGTTGTTTGAACTTCTCTACCTTTTGGTGGAGGTATTTTCCTGTTATGTTAATAAAAAATGTGTGGCAAATGTGAGCTTTTCCTCCACAGCGTCTGTGTACTAAACTCCATTGGCCATTTAATTATAAACCCCCAGCAGGTCTCCTACTGTCCCTCAATGTTAATTAACCTTTATTGACTGCCTGCCGGGTATTAAATTCCAACTTTATAGCCTGCTGTTTAAACGACTGATTTAAAGTCAACCTGAAGTGTTGCAGATGAAAGAATATGCTCACTCAGTACACTGTGACTGCTTTGTTCCTATCAACCTACTGTCAAATGCTTCTACTTGGTCACTTCCTGGTACTAGAGAGCAACACCATTGATTGAGCTGATGAGTGTTCCCATTTTGTAATGTGAGGGAACAGGGGAAGGAGAGCGATAGATTATGTTCTCTTTCCCTGGGAAATGAAACACACTTATAAACCAGACTGCAGACTGCAGAAAGCCATTGAGAATTGATAGTCTGGCAGTTTCTGACTGAAATATATATATCCTACATTATGTGGGTCTTTCTTTAAATAATGGGGCCAATGTGTGGCATTGGGATAAACATTTCAAAATGTTTTGAAACAAAAATAAAAAAATATTTTTATGCAGTTCCACATGTGGACTGAAGAATATATGCAAATTGGCCCATAACTCCACCTATACAACAACATAGCCCTGGGACTATACCTCCTTTACAATATAGGCCTATTCAACCCCTTTGTTATGCCTAAATACAGTACGTTCAGGAGTAAACATTTGCTTAACAAGTCTCGTAATAAGTTGCATGGACTCACTCTGTGTGCAAAAATTGTTTTTCATTCTTAGAGATAGGGGGCAGTATTTTCACATCCGGATGAAAAGCGTGCCCAAAGTAAACTGCCTGTTGCTCAGGTCCAGAAGCTAGGATATGCATATAATTGGTAGATTTGGATGGAAATCACTCTAAAGTTACTAAAACGGTTGAAATAATGTCTGTGAGTATAACAGAACTGATTTGGCAGGTGAAACCCCGAGGACAAACCATCCAGGTGGGAAAAAATTGAGGTCATAGTATTTCCCATTGGTTTTCTATTGAACGCCCTATTTAATAGGAAACTGGTTGCAGTTCCTATGGCTTCCACTAGGTGTTTTTCTTTTGAGAAATGAAGAAGTACAGCTGTTCTTTGTGAGTGTCACTCCAGATGGATTCTACTGTTTTTGGTGCGCGTGAACTGGAACGCGCTTCACATTGTTTTTTAACCGGTATTGAACACAGTATATTCCGTCTTAAATTTTATTGATTATTTACGTTTTAGGATACCTTAGGTTGGATTGGGAACGTTGTTTGAAATGTTTGGACCATGTTTACAGGTAACTCATTAGATACTTTGTAGTCAAGTTGGGCGAGTTGGAACCGGTGTATTTCTGAATCAAAAGCGCCAAATAAATGGACACTTTGTGGATATAAAGAAGGACATTATAAAAAAAAGGACAATTTTGTAATGTTTCTGGGACATTTTGGAGTGCCAGCAGAAGAAGATCTTCAAAGGTAAGGCATTTATTATATAATTATTTCTGACTTTTGTGTCGCCACCTGCCTGGTTGAAAATTATTTTCATGTGTTTGGATGCGGTGCCATTTCACTGGATGTTGTCAAACCGATCCCGCTAACGGGATTGGCGCGGGAAGGGGATCACTAACCGGTTTTAACATGATTTTTGAATGACTACAACATCTCTGTACCCCACACATACAGTTATCTGTAAGGTCCCTCAGTCAAGCAGTGAATCTCATTTTAGTAATTTTGATACACAATTTTGATACACCCTTTTTGTGATACACAATTAGTAACTACAGTCTTGTCCCATCACTGCAACTCCCATACTCCATGGTCGAGAGCAATGCATCCTGAGGCTAAGCAGGATTGGTCCTGGTAGGTCCCTGAATGGGAGACTAGATGCTGCTGGAAGTAGTGTTGGAGGGCCAGTAGGAGGCAACCTTTCCTCTGGTCTAAAAACAATCCCAATGCCCCAGGGCAGTGATTGGGGTCATTGCCCTGTGTAAGGTGCCATCTTTCAGATGGGACGTTAAACGGGTGTCCTGACTCTCTGTGGTCACTAAAGATCCCATGACACTAATCTTAAGTGTAGCGGTGTTAACCCTGGTGTCCTGGCTAAATTCCCAATCTGTCCGTCATATCATCACGGTCACCTAATCATCCCCAGTTTACAATTGGCTCATTCATCCCCCCCTCCTCTCCCCTGTAACTATTCCCCAGGTCGTTGCTGTAAATGAGAATGTGTTCTCAGTCAACTTTACCTGATAAAATAAGGTCTAAATAAGAGTGAATACTAACCTAAATGACAATACTAACCTAAATGACAGAGTGAAAAGAAGGAAGCCTGGACAGAATAGAAAATGTTTAAGCAAGCATTATATTTGCTGTAAGGCACTAAAGTAAAACTGCAAAAAATGTGTCAAAGAAATTAACTTAAGGTCCTGAATACAAATAGTTTGTTTGGGGCAAATCCAACACAACACATCAATGAGTACCACATATTTTCAAGTATGATGGTGGCTGCATCATGTTATGGGTATGTTTGTCATTGACTAAGGAGTTTTTTGGATAAAAAATCAACTGAACAGAGCTAAGCACAGGCCTGTGTACAGTCTGCTTTCCAGTTTCACAGTTCTGATTTAAATCGGCTCTGAAAACTATGGCAATACTTGAAAATGGCTGTCTAGCAATGAGCAACAACCAGAGCTTGAAGAATTATTTTAATAATAATGTGCAAATATTGTACAATACAGGTGTGCAAAGCTCTTAGAGATTTACCCAGAAAGACTCACAGCTGTAATTACTGCCAAAGGTGGTTCTAACATGTATTGATGTAAATTAGATACTTCTCTATTCATTTTTGATAAATGTGCCAAAACTTCTAATAACATGTTTTCACTTTGTCATTATGGGCTACTGTGTGTAGATGTGTGAGAAAATACATCTATTTAATCCATTTTGAAATCAGGATGTAACACAACAAGCTCACCATTGTTTTTTTTATCATGTGAAAGCGAACAAAAAGCAGGTTTCACTTAGTAATGGAAGGATTTGTATGGAATGCCAAGTTGAAGTCAGCGTTAGATGTTTTCCTCATATTAACCACACGTGGTTTTACCACAACAGAGTAGCACAACACCTTTCAATAGAAAACTGATCAGAAATTAATTGATGGATATTTATAAGTGTTTTAGAGCGGCCTTTTATTGTCTCATGCACAAGGTGCCCATGTGTAATGATGATGCTGTTCAATCAGCTTCTTGATATGTCACACCTGTCAGTGGATGGAATATCTTGGCAAAGGAAACATGCTCACGAACAGGGATGTAAATGAATTTGTGCACAAAATGTGAGAGAAATAAGCTCTTTGTGCATATGGAGCATTTCTGGGATCTTTTATTTCAACTCATGAAACATGAGCTCAACACTTTACATGTTGCGTTTATATTTTCTCAAGTATTTTTATTTATTTACAAGAACTGTGTTTGCGTGCTGTGCATGTGTATCGGTCTGTGTGTGCTCACCCACAGGTCAGTGCCCTACAGCCTTTAATGCCTCCCACTGGACTGTCAGATAGATGGAGCACTTGAGTGCAGATAGCAGGGTTATGTGTGATTGTCTTTGAATAAAAGTGCAGAGGGAGTCGGGGAGGGAGGGAGATGGAGGGAGAGAGAGAAGAATATATGATATTGGTTATGCAGATGAGGCTAGAGAAGTGAGCGAGGGGATCAGAGCGGACGCTGAGGCATTAAGGGAGTATTTGCTGCCAGAGCTCTGGGAGCCGTGTTCTTTAGGCTGATGAGAAGTGTTGGTGGGAGGGGAGTTAGTATGGGGGAAAGAGGGAGTGGAAGGGGAGGGGACTGAGAGAAAGTGATATTGGACTGGCACCCACACTTAGTGAAGTCACCTCAACCCTGACCCCCTGTCCCCCTGGCCTCCAGACCCCACCGGCCCTCTGGCCCCGGGCGGAGCTCCCAGACCTCTACTCCTCTTGGCAGGGCTTTTCTATTTCATCCAGCCATGGGGACGGGACGCTGTGCTAATTGGCTAACGATAGCCTGTCTCCACCAGCTCAGCGTATTGTGCCCCGGTAGCTTGCCCCTGTGATTGGCTCACTGCTCCGCTGGCTTTTGTCTCTGGATTATGAGCCCAATGAGCCGTGAAAGGAAATGGAGACCATAGGGGATTCTGGGTGGGGTCGCACATCTGACGGGCGAAATGATCAAGTCTTAATTCCGATGATGTCATAATTGCACATATTTGGGGCTGTGATAGACAGGAGTGTAATGTCTGACTGGCTGGTTCATTATCTGATTATCTGATGAAGTCCCTGCAATTACAGGCCAATGGGAGCCAGAGGAACACCTCTCTTTTTTGATTGAGCTTCTATACTAAGGATTACGGCATTTTTTTTACTGATACAAATTAAGCAAAGAAGAAAATGCTCACCCAGAAGCGACGCTCCTTGTGGCTGTGGACTTGTGGCTGTGCAGGCAAACTTAAATCAGTTTTAATCATAGGCTCAATTATATTATAATAACACACAGAAAACGAACCTTAGGTCATTAATATGGTCAAATCCGGAAACTATCATTTCGAAAACAAGACTTTTATTCTTTCTGTGAAATACGGAACCGTTCCATATTTTATCTAAGGGGTGGATCCATAAGTCAAAATATTGTTGTTACATTGCACAACCTTCAATGTTATGGCATAATTACGTAAAATTCTGGCAAATTAGTTAATATGCAGGTTTTAAAAAATACTTCTGTGCTTTTGTTAAATCATCCCCGTTTGGCGAAGTTGGCTGTCTTTGTTAGGAAGAAATAGCCAGGCGGCCCAAACTGCTGCATATACCCCGACTCTGTTGCACAGAACGCAAGGGAAGTGACACAATTTCCCTAGTTAAAAGAAATTCATGTTAGCGGGCAATATTAACTAAATATGCAGGTTTAAAAATATATACTTGCGTATTGATTTTTAGAAAGGCGTTGATGTTTATGGTTAGATACACATTGGTGCAATGACAGTGCTTTTTTTGCTAATGTGCTTGTTAAATCACATGTTTGGCGAAGTAGGCTGTGATTCAATGATAAATGAACAGGCACCGCATCAATTATATGCAACGCAGGACAAGTTAGATAAACTAGTAATATCATCTACCATGTGTAGTTAACTAGTTATTATGTTAAGATTGATGGTTTTTTATAAGATACTATTAATGCTACCTAGCACCTTACCTTGGCTCCTTGCTGCACTCACATAACAGGTAGTCAGCCTGCCACACAGTCTCCTCGTGGAGTGCAATGTAATCGGCCGTGATCGGTGTCCAAAAATGGCAATTACCAACTATTATGAAAACTTGAAATCGGGCCCTAATTAATCGGCCATTCCGATTAATCGGTCAACCTCTACAAGACAGTCGTGAAGAGGGCACGACAAAACCATTTCCCCCTCAAGAGACTGAAAAGATTTGGCATGGGCCCCCAGATCCTCAAAAGGTTCTACAGCTGCACCATCGAGAGCATCCTGACCGGTTGCATCACCGCCTGGTATGGCAACTGCTCGGCATAAGGCGCTACAAAGGGTAGTGCGAACGGCCCAGTTCATGACTGCGACCAAGCTTCCTGCCATCCAGGACCTATATAATAGACGGTGTTTGAGGAAAGCCCATAAAATTGTCAGAGACTTCAGTCACCCAAGTTATAGACTGTTTTCTCTGCTACTGCCAGGCAAGCTGTACCGGAGTGCCATGTCTAGGACCAAAAGGCTCCTCAACAGTTCTACCCCCAAGCCATTAGACTGCTGAAAAATTCATAAAAATCGGCACCGGACAATTTACATTGACACCCCTCACCCCCCTCTCTTGTACACTGCTGCTACTCGCTGTTTGTTTGTAACCGATGCATAGTCACTTCGCCCCAACCTACATGTACAGATTACCTCAACGAGCCTGTAGCCCTGCACACTAACTCGGTACCGGTGCCCCCTGTATATAGCCTCCACACTGACTCGGTACCGGTGCCCCCTGTATATAACCTCCACACTGACTCGGTACCGGTGCCCCCTGTATATAGCCTCCACACTGACTCGGTACCGGTGCCCCCTGTATATAGCCTCCACACTGACTCGGTACCAGTGCCCCCTGTATATAGCCTCCACACTGACTCGGTACCGGTGCCCCCTGTATATAGCCTCCACACTGACTCGGTACCGGTGCCCCCTGTATATAGCCTCCACACTGACTCGGTACCGGTGCCCCCAGTATATAGCCTCCACACTGACTCGGTACCGGTGCCCCCAGTATATAGCCTCCACACTGACTCGGTACCGGTGCCCCCAGTATATAGCCTTGTTATTGTTATTCTTATTGTATTACTATTTATTATTACTTTTTATTTTAGCCTACTTGGTAAATATTTTATTTTTCTTGAACTGCACTGTCGGTTAAGGGCTTATAAGTAAGCATTTCACAGCAAAGTCTACACTTGTTGTATATGGCGCAAATGGCGAATAAAGTTTGATTTGATGATCTTTACTAGGACTACAATATGCTATGATACAGTATATCATATAAATAGAATGAATAGAATGGGAGTTCCCATTGAAGTCAATGATGGCATAATGGGTGGACTGGCAGACATTACGTGTGCATAATGGGTGGACTGGTGGACATTACGTGTGGCATAATGGGTGGACTGGCGGACATTACGTGTGCATAATGGGTGGACTGGTGGACATTACGTGTGCATAATGGGTGGACTGGTGGACATTACGTGTGGCATAATGGGTGGACTGGCGGACATTACGTGTGCATAATGGGTGGACTGGTGGACATTACGTGTGCATAATGGGTGGACTGGTGGACATTACGTGTGCATAATGGGTGGACTGGTGGACACTACGTGTGGCATAATGGGTGGACTGGTGGACACTACGTGTGGCATAATGGGTGGACTGGTGGACATTACGTGTGGCATAATGGGTGGACTGGTGGACACTACGTGTGGCATAATGGGTGGACTGGTGGACACTACGTGTGGCATAATGGGTGGACTGGTGGACATTACGTGTGGCATAATGGGTGGACTGGTGGACACTACGTGTGGCATAATGGGTGGACTGGTGGACATTACGTGTGCATAATGGGTGGACTGGCAGACATTACGTGTGGCATAATGGGTGGACTGGCAGACATTACGTGTGGCATAATGGGTGGACTGGCAGACATTACGTGTGGCATAATGGGTGGACTGGCAGACATTACGTGTGGCATAATGGGTGGACTGGCAGACATTACGTGTGGCATAATGGGTGGACTGGTGGACATTACGTGTGGCATAATGGGTGGACTGGTGGACATTACGTGTGCATAATGGGTGGACTGGTGGACATTACGTGTGCATAATGGGTGGACTGGTGGACATTACGTGTGCATAATGGGTGGACTGGTGGACATTACGTGTGCATAATGGGTGGACTGGTGGACATTACGTGTGCATAATGGGTGGACTGGCGGACATTACGTGTGGCATAATGGGTGGACTGGTGGACATTACGTGTGCATAATGGGTGGACTGGTGGACATTACGTGTGGCATAATGGGTGGACTGGCAGACATTACGTGTGGCATAATGGGTGGACTGGTGGACATTACGTGTGCATAATGGGTGGACTGGTGGACATTACGTGTGCATAATGGGTGGACTGGTGGACATTACGTGTGCATAATGGGTGGACTGGCAGACATTACGTGTGGCATAATGGGTGGACTGGTGGACATTACGTGTGGCATAATGGGTGGACTGGCAGACATTACGTGTGGCATAATGGGTGGACTGGTGGACACTACGTGTGGCATAATGGGTGGACTGGTGGACATTACGTGTGGCATAATGGGTGGACTGGTGGACATTACGTGTGCATAATGGGTGGACTGGTGGACATTACGTGTGCATAATGGGTGGACTGGTGGACATTACGTGTGCATAATGGGTGGACTGGTGGACATTACGTGTGCATAATGGGTGGACTGGTGGACATTACGTGTGCATAATGGGTGGACTGGCGGACATTACGTGTGGCATAATGGGTGGACTAATGGGTGGACTGGTGGACATTACGTGTGCATAATGGGTGGACTGGTGGACATTACGTGTGGCATAATGGGTGGACTGGCAGACATTACGTGTGGCATAATGGGTGGACTGGTGGACATTACGTGTGCATAATGGGTGGACTGGTGGACATTACGTGTGCATAATGGGTGGACTGGTGGACATTACGTGTGCATAATGGGTGGACTGGCAGACATTACGTGTGGCATAATGGGTGGACTGGTGGACATTACGTGTGCATAATGGGTGGACTGGTGGACATTACGTGTGCATAATGGGTGGACTGGTGGACATTACGTGTGCATAATGGGTGGACTGGTGGACATTACGTGTGCATAATGGGTGGACTGGCGGACATTACGTGTGGCATAATGGGTGGACTGGTGGACATTACGTGTGGCATAATGGGTGGACTGGTGGACATTACGTGTGGCATAATGGGTGGACTGGCGGACATTACGTGTGGCATAATGGGTGGACTGGTGGACATTACGTGTGGCATAATGGGTGGACTGGTGGACATTACGTGTGGCATAATGGGTGGACTGGACATTACGTGGACATAATGGGTGGACTGGCAGACATTACGTGTGGCATAATGGGTGGACTGGTGGACATTACGTGTGGCATAATGGGTGGACTGGTGGACATTACGTGTGCATAATGGGTGGACTGGTGGACATTACGTGTGGCATAATGGGTGGACTGGCAGACATTACGTGTGGCATAATGGGTGGACTGGCGGACATTACGTGTGGCATAATGGGTGGACATTACGTGTGCATAATGGGTGGACTGGTGGACATTACGTGTGGCATAATGGGTGGACTGGCAGACATTACGTGTGGCATAATGGGTGGACTGGCGGACATTACGTGTGGCATAATGGGTGGACTGGCAGACATTACGTGTGGCATAATGGGTGGACTGGCAGACATTACGTGTGGCATAATGGGTGGACTGGCAGACATTACGTGTGGCATAATGGGTGGACTGGCAGACATTACGTGTGGCATAATGGGTGGACTGCAGACATTACGTGTGGCATAATGACATTACGTGTGGCATAATGGGTGGACTGGTGGACATTACGTGTGGCATAATGGGTGGACTGGCAGACACTACGTGTGGCATAATGGGTGGACTGGCAGACATTACGTGTGGCATAATGGGTGGATTGGCAGACATTACGTGTGGCATAATGGGTGGACTGGCAGACATTACGTGTGGCATAATGGGTGGACTGGGACATTACGTGTGGCATAATGGGTGGATTGGCAGACATTACGTGTGGCATAATGGGTGGAGACATTACGGCATAATGGGTGGACATTACGTGTGGCATAATGGGTGGATTGGCAATGACATTACGTGTGGCATAATGGGTGGATTGGCAGACATTACGTGTGGCGGGTGGACTGGCGTGGCATAATGGGTGGACTGGCAGACATTACGTGTGGCATAATGGGTGGACTGGCAGACATTACGTGTAATGGCATAATGGGTGGACTGGCGGACATTACGTGTGGCATAATGGGTGGACTGGCAGATAATGGGTGGACTGGTGGACATTACGTGTAATGGGTGGATAATGGGTGGACTGGCAGACATTACGTGTGGCATAATGGGTGGATTGGCAGACATTGGGTGGACGTGTGGCATAATGGGTGGACTGGCAGACATTATAATGGGTGGACGTGTGGGCATAATGGGTGGACTGGCAGACATTACGTGTGGCATAATGGGTGGATTGGCAGACATTACGTGTGGCATAATGGGTGGACTGGCAGACATTACGTGTGGCATAATGGGTGGATTGGCAGACATTACGTGTGGCATAATGGGTGGACTGGCAGACATTACGTGTGGCATAATGGGTGGACTGGCAGACATTACGTGTGGCATAATGGGTGGACTGGCAGACATTGGACATTACGTGTGGCATAATGGGTGGACTGGCAGACATTACGTGTGGCATAATGGGTGGATTGGCAGACATTACGTGTGGCATAATGGGTGGACTGGCAGACATTACGTGTGGCATAATGGGTGGATTGGCAGACATTACGTGTGGCATAATGGGTGGATAACATTACGTGTGGCATAATGGGTGGACTGGCAGACATTACGTGTGGCATAATGGGTGGACTGGCAGACATTACGTGTGGCATAATGGGTGGACTGGCAGACATTACGTGTGGCATAATGGGTGGACTGGCAGACATTACGTGTGGCATAATGGGTGGATTGGCAGACATTACGTGTGGCATAATGGGTGGACTGGCAGACATTACGTGTGGCATAATGGGTGGACTGGCAGACATTACGTGTGGCATAATGGGTGGACTGGCAGACATTACGTGTGGCATAATGGGTGGATTGGCAGACATTACGTGTGGCATAATGGGTGGACTGGTGGACATTTTCGTGTGGCATAATGGGTGGACTGGCAGACATTACGTGTGGCATAATGGGTGGATTGGCAGACATTACGTGGGCATAATGGGTGGACTGGCAGACATTACGTGTGGCATAATGGGTGGACTGGCAGACATTACGTGTGGCATAATGGGTGGATTGGCAGACATTACGTGTGGCATAATAGGTGGACTGGCAGACATTACGTGTGGCATAATGGGTGGACTGGCAGACATTACGTGTGGCATAATGGGTGGACTGGCAGACATTACGTGTGGCATAATGGGTGGACTGGCGGACATTACGTGTGGCATAATGGGTGGATTGGCAGACATTACGTGTGGCATAATGGGTGGACTGGCGGACATTATGTGTGGCATAATGGGTGGACTGGCAGACATTACGTGTGGCATAATGGGTGGACTGGCAGACATTACGTGTGGCATAATGGGTGGACTGGCGGACATTACGTGTGGCATAATGGGTGGACTGGCAGACATTACGTGTGGCATAATGGGTGGACTGGCAGACATTACGTGTGGCATAATGGGTGGACTGGCAGACATTACGTGTGGCATAATGGGTGGACTGGCAGACATTACGTGTGGCATAATGGGTGGACTGGCAGACATTACGTGTGGCATAATGGGTGGACTGGCAGACATTACGTGTGGCATAATGGGTGGACTGGCAGACATTACGTGTGGCATAATGGGTGGACTGGCGGACATTACGTGTGGCATAATGGGTGGACTGGCAGACATTATGTGTGGCATAATGGGTGGACTGGCGGACATTACGTGTGGCATAATGGGTGGATTGGCAGACATTACGTGTGGCATAATGGGTGGACTGGCAGACATTACGTGTGGCATAATGGGTGGACTGGCGGACATTACGTGTGGCATAATGGGTGGATTGGCAGACATTACGTGTGGCATAATGGGTGGATTGGCAGACATTACGTGTGGCATAATGGGTGGATTGGCAGACATTACGTGTGGCATAATGGGTGGATTGGCAGACATTACGTGTGGCATAATGGGTGGATTGGCAGACATTACGTGTGGCATAATGGGTGGATTGGCAGACATTACGTGTGGCATAATGGGTGGATTGGCAGACATTACGTGTGGCATAATGGGTGGATTGGCAGACATTACGTGTGGCATAATGGGTGGATTGGCAGACATTACATGTGTACCCAAAGGAGAAAAGCTGGAAGTAAAAGCAGGAAGTGTACCCATCAATACGCTGTATTCAACTCTACTTACTTAAAGAAAAGGTGATTCCGTTGTATGAGCCACATTAGTTAACATTTGAATTAACTTTCTACATTACTCTATATCATCTACTGCATCTTTATGTAATACATTTATCACTAGCCACTTTAAACTATGCCACTTTGTTTACATACTCATCTCATATGTATATACTGTACTCGATACCATCTACTGCATCTTGCCTATGCCGCTCTGTACCATCACTCATTCATATATCTTTATGTACATATTCTTTATCCCTTTACACTTGTGTATATAAGGTAGTAGTTTTGGAATTGTTAGTTAGATTACTCGTTGGTTATTACTGCATTGTCGGGACTAGAAGCACAAGCATTTCGCTACACTCGCATTAACATCTGCCCACCATGTGTATGTGACAAATAAATTTGATTAGATTTTTTACAATGGAAATTATTGCATCATAATACCAGGCAGCCATTGCGAGTGTAGCCACGAGTTTACCAGTCAAAATGTCAGGGTTAGAGGTTCCAAGTCCTTTCTATTCATTCTGTTTCTATGCATTACACAGCATCCTTTTTGTTATAGTTGAATTATAGATGGCACGAGTCAAAATGACTGATGTTGACATCAGAGACCCAGCAAAGCTAATGGGAAAGCACTTTTCATCAATCCTGTTTTTAAAACCATTCTTTTTAGTTTAGAATCAAGTTGAATGAAGAAAGTATTAAATCACATATACGACTTAAAGACAAGGAAATAAAAGGGGACGCTGATTTAAAGATGCTGAAAATAAATGTAATGCGAGTCGTAAAAAGCAAAGGTCCGGTTTCCCCCCTAGCAGAACTTAGTATTAATGCTGAGGAGGAGGGTTTGGGATTTATTTTAATTCTTCAATTTAGTCATTTTGGAGCGTAAACAGCTGTGGATTTGTACTGGGATTATAAAGCCATAAAATTGAGCGGGAGGAAAGGAAATCAATATGCTGCGAAACGGCATATGCATTTCATACTATTCCATACACTGTGTCCTTCCCGAATATTCACAGTGCTTTCTGCAATACTAATCCTTGAGAACATCTCAAAGCATTCTTCCAAAATTAGAGTGTGTTCTGAGTTGACATGTAATTACAAAAGCCCAAAATAGATCACCTTCTCACCTTCACGTATCCCTGTTCTGATCTGAGATGTAGCTGTTTATTTCTGTACCATGGGTCCAGTGAGATCCATTAACTCACCACACAGTTTCCCCTTCACTAGACACTCCACAATAATTCCTGACAGACACCTAACCTTGCTTCCCCCCATTTTAGGGCCTATTTTCCCTCATTTTAGGACCTCTTTCATAATTTAATTTGTCATTAACCCTCCCCCTTCCACTTATTCCCCCAACATACACTTCCTCTCTTCTCTTCCTCTCTCACTTCATCTCTCACTCAGGTCTTTGTTTGTTCTTCCTTTTCATCACATACTAGTTGTGTTACAGTATCTGTTGATATAGTGCTGTATCTAATATATGACTGGTAGGTGTTACAGTATCTGTTGATATAGTGCTGTATCTAATATATGACTGGTAGGTGTTACAGTATCTGTTGATATAGTGCTGTATCTAATATATGACCGGTAGGTGTTACAGTATCTGTTGATATAGTTCTGTATCTAATATATGACTGGTAGGTGTTACAGTATCTGTTGATATAGTTCTGTATCTAATATATGACTGGTAGGTGTTACAGTATCTGTTGATATAGTTCTGTATCTAATATATGATTGGTAGGTGTTACAGTATCTGTTGATATAGTTCTGTATCTAATATATGACTGGTAGGTGTTACAGTATCTGTTGATATAGTGCTGTATCTAATATATGACCGGTAGGTGTTACAGTATCTGTTGATATAGTGCTGTATCTAATATATAACCGGTAGGTGTTACAGTATCTGTTGATATAGTGCTGTATCTAATATATAACCGGTAGGTGTTACAGTATCTGTTGATATAGTGCTGTATCTAATATATGACTGGTAGGTGTTACAGTATCTGTTGATATAGTGCTGTATCTAATATATGACTGGTAGGTGTTACAGTATCTGTTGATATAGTGCTGTATCTAATATATGACCGGTAGGTGTTACAGTATCTGTTGATATAGTGCTGTATCTAATATATGACCGGTAGGTGTTACAGTATCTGTTGATATAGTGCTGTATCTAATATATGACTGGTAGGTGTTACAGTATCTGTTGATATAGTTCTGTATCTAATATATGACTGGTAGGTGTTACAGTATCTGTTGATATAGTGCTGTATCTAATATATGACCGGTAGGTGTTACAGTATCTGTTGATATAGTTCTGTATCTAATATATGACCGGTAGGTGTTACAGTATCTGTTGATATAGTGCTGTATCTAATATATGACTGGTAGGTGTTACAGTATCTGTTTATATAGTGCTGTATCTAATATATGACTGGTAGGTGTTACAGTATCTGTTGATATAGTGCTGTATCTAATATATGACTGGTAGGTGTTACAGTATCTGTTGATATAGTGCTGTATCTAATATATGACTGGTAGGTGTTACAGTATCTGTTGATATAGTGCTGTATCTAATATATGACCGGTAGGTGTTACAGTATCTGTTGATATAGTGCTGTATCTAATATATGACTGGTAGGTGTTACAGTATCTGTTGATATAGTGCTGTATCTAATATATGACTGGTAGGTGTTACAGTATCTGTTGATATAGTGCTGTATCTAATATATGACCGGTAGGTGTTACAGTATCTGTTGATATAGTGCTGTATCTAATATATGACCGGTAGGTGTTACAGTATCTGTTGATATAGTGCTGTATCTAATATATGACTGGTAGGTGTTACAGTACCTGTTGATATAGTGCTGTATCTAATATATGACTGGTAGGTGTTACAGTATCTGTTGATATAGTGCTGTATCTAATATATGACTGGTAGGTGTTACAGTATCTGTTGATATAGTGCTGTATCTAATATATGACTGGTAGGTGTTACAGTATCTGTTGATATAGTGCTGTATCTAATATATAACCGGTAGGTGTTACAGTATCTGTTGATATAGTGCTGTATCTAATATATGACTGGTAGGTGTTACAGTATCTGTTGATATAGTGCTGTATCTAATATATGACCGGTAGGTGTTACAGTATCTGTTGATATAGTGCTGTATCTAATGTTTATAAAGTGCAGTACCATGTTGTTTGTTGCCAGTCACTTATCGCTATAGTGGTTATTTTGCGACACAGAAATGACCATGTATTTACTCAGCAACAAGGCACAATGGTAATTATACACCAGGGATCATCTACTAGATTCAGCCAGGGGACGTTTTTTTCTGCAGCGGATGGTCGAGGGGCCGGAACATAATAACAAATCATTTTTAGATTGCAAATTGACCTCAATAAACTCAAACATATATACTATTTCAAACCTCTGGCAACAGCTCTGGTGGATATTCCTGCTGTCAGCATAACAATTGCACACTTCCTCAAAACTTGAGACATCTCATCTGTGGCATTGTGTTGTGTGACAAAACTGCACATTTTAAAGTGGCATGTTATTGTCCCCAGTACAAGGTGCTGTGTAAGGATCATGCTGTTTAATCAGCTTCTTGATATACCACACCTGTCAGGTGGCTGGATTATCTTGGCAAAGGAGAAATGCTCACGAACAGGGATGTAAACAAATTTGAGCACAAAAATTGAGAGAAAATAGCTTTTGAGGGTATGGACATTTTCTGGGATCTTTTATTTAATCTCATGAAACATGGGACCAACACTTTACATGTTGAGTTTATTTTTTTGTTCAGTTTCAAATTTGGCTAAAACAATCATTTTAAATCTTGCTTACATTTTTGTACGATTACGTGTCTCTCTATCATGCGCGGGAGTACTTAGCAACAGATTTACGAAATTAAAATAACTTGGAGATTATTTCGTGCCGTTTTTGTAGTGTTAGTGTTGTTATGTCCAACAGTCATGTAAAAAATATTTTAGAAAACATTTTTTATTTTGCTCAGAAAACTTTGGCCCTTCGAACTGTGCACTAGAAGTTGTGTGTATGCATGGTTTGAGATTTGCCTGGAGATTCGCAAACTTTCCCGTCAAGTTCAAATTTGATAAATACCAACCTTTGCAGAAAAACTGCCATACACAAGGTTTAGAGTATTTTTTTGTGTGCACACACCTTGATCAATGAGGCCCAAAGAAAGCAGCTGGAATGGAGAATAAAAGTAGGTGGAACAGGAAACAGGAAATAGGTGATCAAATCAAATAAAAGTTTATTTTTCACATCCGCCGAATACAACAGTGAAATGCTTACTTACAGGCTCTAGTCAATAGTGCAAACAAGGTATTAGGTGAACAATAGGTAAGTAAAGAAATAAAACAACAGTAAAAAGACAGGCTATATACAGTATCGAGGCTATAAAGTAGCGAGGCTACGTACAGACACCAGTTAGTCAGGCTGATTGAAGTAGTATGTACATGTAGATATGGTTAAAGTGACTGTGCATATAAGATAAACAGAGAGTAGCAGTAACGTAAAAGAGGGGTTGGGGGGGCACACAATGCAAATAGTCCGGGTAGCCATTTGATTACCTGTTCAGGAGTCATATGGCTTGGGGGTAAAAACTGTTGAGAAGCCTTTTTGCCCTAGACTTCCGTACGCTTGCCAACCGTACCGCTTGCCATGCGGTAGTAGAGAGAACAATCTATGACTGGGGTGGCTGGGGTCTTTGACAATTTTTAGGGCCTTCCTCTGACACCTCCTGGTTTAGAGGTCCTGGATGGCAGGCAGCTTATCCCCAGTGATATACTGGGCTGTACACACTACCCTCTGTAGTGCCTTGCGGTCAGAGGCCGAGCAATTACTGTACCAGGCAGTGATGTAACCAGTCAGGATGCTCTCGATGTTGCAGCTGTAAACCTTTTGAGGATCTCAGGACCCATGCCAAATTTCTTTAGTTTCCTGAGGGGGAATAGGCTTTGTTGTGCCCTCTTCACGACTGCCTTGATGTGTTTGGACCATTCTAGTTTGGTGTTGATGTGGACACCAAGGAACTTGAAGCTCTCAACCTTCTCCACTACAGCCCCGTCGATGAGAATGGGGGCGTGCTCGGTCCTCCTTTTCATGTAGTCCACAATCATCTCCTTAGTCTTGGTTACATTGAGGGATAGGTTATTATTCTGGCACCACCCGGCCAGGTCTCTGACCTCCTTCCTATAGGCTGTCTCGTTGTTGTCGGTGATCAGGCCTATCACTGTTGTGTCATCTGCAAACTTAATGATGGTGTTGGAGTCGTGCCTGGTCATGCAGTCGTGGGTGAACAGGGAGTACAGGAGGGGACTGAGCACGCACCCCTGGGGAGCTCCAGTGTTAAGAATCAGCATGGCAGATGTGTTGCTACCTACACTCACCACCTGGGGAAGGCCCGTCAGGAAGTCCAGGATCCAGTTGCAGAGAGAGGTGTTTGGTCCCAGGATCCTTTGCTTAGTGATGAGCTTTGAGGGTACTATAGTGCTGATCGCTAAGCTATAATCAATGAATAGCATTCTCACATAAGTGTTCCTTTTGTCCAGGTGGGAAAGGGCAGAGTGTAGTGCAAAAGAGATTGCATCATCTGTGGATCTGTTTGGGCGGTATGCAAATTGGAGTGCGTCTAGGGTTTCTGGGATAATGGTGTTGATGTGAGCCATTACCAGCCTTTCAAAGCACTTCACGGCTACGGGCGAGAGTGCTACTGGTCTGTAGTCATTTAGGCAGGTTGCCTTTGTGTTCTTGGACACAGGGACTATGGTGGGCTGCTTTAAACATGTTGGTATTACAGACTCAAGGGACATGTTGAAAATGTCAGTGAAGACACCTGCCAGTTGGTCAGCACATGCCTGATTCACACGTCCTGGTAATCCGTCTTGCCCCGCAGCCTTGTGTATGTTGACCTGTTTAACGGTCTTACCAATTTCGGCTATGGACAGCTTGATCACACAGTCGTCCGAAACAGATGATACTCTCATAAATGCCTCAGTGTTGCTTGCCTTGAAGCGAGCATAGAAGTGATTTAGCTCGTCTGGTAGGATCGTGTCACTGGGCAGCTCGCGGCTGTGCTTCCCTTTGTAGTCTGTATTAGTTTGCAAGCACGGCCACATAAGACGAGCATCGGAGCCAGTGTTGTATGATTCAATCTTAGCCCTGTGTTGACGCTTTGCCTGTTTGATGGTTTGTCGCAGGTTATAGCAAGATTTCTTGTAAGCTTCCGGGTTAGAGTCCCGCACCTTGAAAGCAGCAGCTCTACCCTTTAGCTCAGTGCAAATATTGCCTGTAATCCATGGCTTCTGTTTGGGGTATGTACGCACAGTAACTGTGGGGACGATGTCCTTGATGCACTTATTGATAAAGCCAGTGACTGATGTGGTGTACTCCTCAATGCCATCGGAGGAATCCCGGAACATGTTCCAGTCTGTGACAGCAGAATAGTCCTGTAGTTTAGCATCTGCTTCATCTGACCACTTTTTTATAGACCGAGTCACTGGTGCTTCCTGCTTTAATTTTTGCTTGTGAGCTTGAATCAGAAGGATAGAGTTGTGGTTGGATTTACCAAATGGAGGGTGAGGGAGAGCTTTGCACTCGTCTCTGTGTGTGGAGTACAGGTGATCTAGAATTGTTTTCCCTCTGGTTGCACATTTAACATGTTGATAGAGATTTTGTAGAATTGATTTAAGTTTCCCTGAATTAATGTCTCCGGCCACTAGGAGTGCCGCCTCTGGGTGAGTGGTTTCCTGTTTGCTTATTTCCTTATACAGCTGAATAAGTGCTGTCTTTGTGCCAGCATCTGTCTGTGGTGGTAAATAAACAGCCACGGAAAGTATAGCTGAAAACTCTCTAGGCAAGTAGTGTGGCTTGCAATTTATCACAATATACTCTACTTCAGGCAAGCAAAATCTAGGGACTTCCTTAGATTTCATGCACCAGCTGTTGTTTCCAAATATGCACAGACCCCCCCCCCCCCCCCCTTGTCTTACCCGAGTGTGCTCTTCTATCTTGTTGGTGCAGCGTATATCTCGCTAGCTGAATATCCATGTCGCCATTCAGCCACGATTCCGTGAAACATAGGATATTACAGTTTTTGATGTCACGTTGGTAGGATATTCGTGATCGTACCTCGTCTAATTTATTGTCCAATGATTGCACGTTGGTGAGTAGTATTGACTGTAACGGAAGCTTTCCCACTCGCCTTCTCCGGGTCCTGACCAGGCATCCGGCTCTTTGTCCTCTGTACCTGTGTCGCAAATAACGGTGACGTTGGCCCTGTGGGGTGTTTGGAGAATGTCTTGTGCGTCCTCCTTGTTGTAGTTTGTTATCTAATCCGAGAGTGATTGCTGTCCTGATATCCAGAAACTCTTGTTGGCCGTAAGATACGGTTGCAGAAATGTTATGTACAAAATAAGTTAGAAATTTCAACAACAAAAAAAACACATTATAGCACACTTGGTTGGGTGCCCGTAAAACTGCTGCCATTTCTTCCGGCACCATTTTGATGGGGAGTAGATTTATGGAAAGACTAGAGGGCTGTGCTGTATAGTGGCAAATTAGTAGTAGGAAGCACCAAATCAGGGTTAGGATTATTTTTGTAAGATGGGTAAGTGGTAACAATTAATTTTAAGACAGACCTACTGGTTCTATTAGTATTGACCTAGTATAACCTACTGGTTCTATTAGTATTGACCTAGTATGACCTACTGGTTTTATTAGTATTGACCTAGTATAACCTACTGGTTCTATTAGTATTGAACTAGTATAACCTACTGGTTTTATTAGTATTGAACTAGTATGACCTACTGGTTTTATTAGTATTGACCTAGTATGACCTACTGGTTCTATTAGTATTGACCTAGTATGACCTACTGGTTCTATTAGTATTGACCTAGTATAACCTACTGGTTCTATTAGTATTGACCTAGTATGACCTACTGGTTTCATTAGTATTGACCTAGTGTGACCTACTGGTTTTATTAGTATTGACCTAGTATGACCTACTGGTTTTATTAGTATTGACCTAGTATGACCTACTGGAGCCATTTGTATTGACCTATTATGACCTACTGGTTTTATTAGTATTGACCTAGTATGACCTACTGGTTTCATTAGTATTGACCTAGTATGACCTACTGGTTTTATTAGTATTGACCTAGTATGAACTACTGGTTCCATTAGTATTGACCTAGTATGACCTACTGGTTTTATTAGTATTGACCTAGTATGAACTACTGGTTCCATTAGTATTGACCTAGTATGACCTACTGGTTTTATTAGAATTGACCTAGTATGACCTACTGGTTCCATTAGTATTGACCTAGTATAACCTACTGGTTTTATTAGTATTGACCTAGTATGACCTACTGGAGCCATTAGTATTGACCTAGTATGAACTACTGGTTCCATTAGTATTGACCTAGTATAACCTACTGGTTTTATTAGTATTGACCTAGTATGACCTACTGGAGCCATTAGTATTGACCTAGCATGGTTCAGGAAATGTATTGGTAACAATGTTTGCTCTCCAGTACTTACCTCAACTGTTAGTCCTGTGTGGCTGAGTTGGTAGAGCATGGTGCTTGCAATGTCATGGTTGTGTGTTCAGTTCCCATGGGGGACTAGTATGACAAATGCCTGCATTTACTTCTGTAAGTTGCTTGGGATGAGAGTTTCTCCTTAATTAATTATGTAGCACATAATGCTTTGTCTTAATGAATCCCAAAGAACTAAACAACTAGTTTATCATTACTGTTTTACCGTTTTCCCCAACTGTCTGGCCGGATTTATTTGTGTGTCTGACATAAGGTAGGACATTGTTGGACGGGGAGACCGTCATTGTA
Organism: Oncorhynchus gorbuscha; assembly: GCF_021184085.1. NCBI lineage: Eukaryota > Metazoa > Chordata > Actinopteri > Salmoniformes > Salmonidae > Oncorhynchus > Oncorhynchus gorbuscha. The sequence goes on from NC_060176.1 coordinate 74,900,892, forward strand.
AATAAGAATTTGTTTCTTAACTGACTTGCCTAGTTACATAAAAGACTGAAAATCAGCTCGAGGGGTTTTTATTTGAGGAATTATGTCCCTAAGTGTTACCACACATAATAGAGAGATACATGATCGTATACAAATGTAAGCAAGGTTTTAAATAATTGATTTAGTCAAATATAAACACTGAACAAAAACATAAATACAACATGTAAAGTGTTGGTCCCATGTTTCATGAGTTGAAATAAAAGATCCCTGAAATGTTCCATACACGCAAAAAGCTTATTTCTCTCAAGTTTTGTGCACAAATCTGTTTAAATTCCTGTTAGTGAGCATTTGTCCTTTGCCAAGGTAATTCAAATCAAATCAAATGTATTTGTCACATACACATGGTGAGCAGATGTTAATGCGAGTGTAGCGAAATGCTTGTGCTTCTCGTTCCGACAATGCAGTAATAACCAACGAGTAACCTAACCTAACATTTCCATAACTACTACCTTATACACACAAGTGTAAAGGGATAAAGAATATGTACATAAAGATATGAATGAGTGATGGTACAGAACGGCACAGGCAAGATGCAGTAGATGGTATCGAGTACAGTATATACATATGAGATGAGTAATGTAGGGTATGTAAACAAAGTGGCATAGTTTAAAGTGGCTAGTAATACACGTATTACATAAAGATGCAGTAGATGATATAGAGTACAGTATATACATATACATATGAGATGAGTAATGTAGGGTATGTAAACATTATATTAAGTATTATATTAAGTAGCATTGTTTATAGTGGCTAGTGATAATTCATCCACCTGACAGGTGTGGCATATCAAGAAGCTGATTAAACACCATGATCATTACACAGGTGCACCTTGTACTGGGGACAATAAAAGGCCACTCTAAAATCTGCAGTTTTGTCACACAACACAATGCCACAGATGCCTCAAGTTTGTAGGGAGTGTGCAGTTGGCATGCTGACAGCAATAATGTCCACTAGAGCCGTTGTCAGAGAATTTAACGTTAATTTCTCTACCATAAGCCACCTCCAACATCGTTTTAGAGAATTTGGCAATACGTCCAACCGTACTCACAACCTCAGACCACGTGTATGGTGTCATGTGGACGAGCGGTTTGCTAATGCCAACGTTGTGAACAGATTACCCTATGGTGGCGGTGGGGTTATGGTATGGGCAGGCATAAGCTACAGACAACAAACACAATTGTATTTTATCAATGTGAATTTGAATGCACAGAGATCAATGTGACGAGCTCCTGGGGCCCTTTGTCATGCTGTTTATCTGCCGCTATCACCTCGTGTTTCAGCGTGATAATGCACGGCCCCATGTCGCAAGGATCTGTACACAATTCCTGGAAGATGAAATTGTCCCAGTTCTTCCATGGCCTGCATACTCACCAGATATGTCACCCGTTGAGCATGTTAGGGATGCTCCGGATCGACATGTATGACAGCGTGTTCCAATTTCCACCTATATCCAGCAACTTCACACAGCAATTGGAGGGGAGTGGCACAACATTCCACATGCCCCAATCAACAGCCTGATAAACTCTATGTGAAGGAGATGTATAGCCCTGCATGAGGCAAATGGTCACACCAGATACTGACTGGTTTTCTGATCCAAACCCCTACTTTTGTACACTATATATACACAAGTATGTGGACACGCATTCAAATGAGTGGATTCGGCTATTTCAGCCACACCCATTGCTGACAGGTTAATCAAATCGAGCACACAGTCATGCAATCTCCATAAACAAACATTGACAGCAGAATGGCCTTACAGAAGAGCTCAGTGACTTTCAAAGTGGCACTGTCACAGGATGCCACATTTCCAACAAGTCAGTATGTCAAATTTCTGCCCCGGGCAACTGTAAGTGCTGTTATTGCTAGAGCTGTTAAGTGGAAACGTCTTGGAGCAACAAAGGCTCAGCCGTGAAGTGGTAGGCCACACAAGCTCATAGAACGGGAACGCGGAGTGCTGAAGAGCGTAAAAATGTGTCTGTCCTCAGTTGCAACATTCACTACCGAATTCCAAACTTCCTCAAGAAGCAACTTCAGCACAATAACTTTTCATCGGCAGCTTCATGAAATGTGTTTCCATGGTGATCATCAAAAACACCAGTAATTCAGCTCCAAGAGATTTTTATTTTGGAAATCTGCTTCCAAGTATTCCCACGCATAATTGTGAGACATGTCATTGTATACAAACGTAAGCTAGGTTTGAAATATTATATCTGTTAGTGCTTCTTGCGGTCAATTTGTAATCTACAAATTATTTGTTATTATGTTTAGGCCCCCAGACCACCCGGTCAATAAAAACAAAATCAGCCCAAGGCTGAATCTAGATGATGATCCCTTTGGTTGATCAATTGAATTGCAAGCTTATTGTCACATCATTCGTAATAATGATCGGACCAAGGCGCAGCGTACTTCCAAATCCTCATATTTGAATGAAAACCAATACCAAACAAAATAAAGCATAAACGAACCGGGATGACAATGCAGAGCGAACAGGCAACTAAACATAAACAATGTCCCATAACCCACAGGTGGATGAAAAGCAACTTAAGTATTATCCCCAATTAGAGACAACGATTACCAGCTGCCTCTAATTGGGAATCATACACAACACCAACATAGAAAAATAAACCTAGAACCCCACATAGAAATAATGAACTAGACTAAACACCCCTAGTCACGCCTTGACCTACTCTACCATAGAAAATACAGGCTTTCTATGGTCAGGACGTGACACTTATATTGTTATTTTGCGGGAAATGGAGGTGTTTAAAACACGGGAATTAAAATAATGGTATACTAATAAAAACTTTAAAACAGATGCATTTGCCGTTTGGTAAGAAGATTGCATAGCCAGTAGTGCGGCACGTGGGTAAAATCACCAGGAAAATAAAGCCATATTACATACATATTGTGTTGTGATAACTGAGTTGTTTACTCTTTAACCTGTTAGCTCATATGCTTTGCAACCGTGATATGTAAAGTGGCTTCGGAAAGTATTCAGACCCCTTGACTTTTTCCACATTTTGTTACGTTACAGCCTTATTCTAAAATGGATTAAATAAAAAAAAATCCTCAGCAATCTACACACAATATCCCATCATTACAAGGAGGAAACAGTTTTTTAGAAATGTTGCACATTTATTAAAACCAAAAACAGAAATACCTCATTTATACAATTATTCAGACCCTTTGCTATGAGACTCGAAATTGAGCTCAGGTGTATCCTGTTTCCGTTGATCATCCTTGAGATGTTTTTACAACTTGATTGCAGTCAACCTGTGTTACATTCAATTAATTGGACGTGATTTGGAACGGCCCACACCTGTCTATATAAGGTCCCACAGTTGACAGTGCATGTCAGAGCAAAAACCAAGCCATGAGGTTGAAGGAATTGTCCGTAGAGCTCAGAGACAGGATTGTGTCACGGCACAGATCTGAGGAAGGCTACAAATAACGTTCTGCAGCATTGAAGGTCCCCAAGAACACAGTGGCCTCCATCATTCTAAAATGGAAGAAGTTTGGAACCACCAAGACTCTTCCTAGAGCTGTTTGCCAGGCAAAACTGAGCAAACGGGGGAGAAGGACCTTGGTCAGGGAGGTGACCAAGAACCCTATGGTAACTCTGACAGAGTACCAGAGTTCCTCTGTGGAAATGGGAGAACCTTCCAGAAGGACAACCCTCTCTGCAGCACTCCACCAATCAGGCCTTCGTTGTAGAATGGCCAGACAGAAGCCACTCCTCAGTAAAAGGCACATGACAGCCCGCTTGCAGTTTGCCAAAAGGCACCGAGATGAAACCAAGATGGAACTCTTTGGCCTGAATGTCAAGCGTCACGTCTGGTGGAAACTTGGCACCATCCCTATGGTGAAGCATGGTGGTGGCAGCATCATGCTGTGGCGATGTTTTTAAGTGGCAGGGACTTGGAGACTAGTCAGGATCGAGGCAAAGATGAACAGAGCATGACACAGAGAATACCTTGATGAAAACCTGCTCCAGAGTGCCTGAGGAAATTAGACTGGGACGAAGTTTCACCTTCCAACAGGACAACAACCCTAAGCACCCAGCCAAGACAACACAGGAGTGGCTTCGGGAAATTTCTCTGAATGTCCTTGAGTGTCCCAGCCAGAGCCCGGATTTGAACCCAATCGAACATCTCTGGAGAGACCTGAAAATAGCTGTGCAGTCACACTCCCCATCCAACTTGACAGAGCTTGAGAGGGTCTGCAGAGAAGAATGGGAGAAACTCCCCAAATACAGGTGTGTCAAGCTTGTAGCGTCATACCCTAGAAGACTCCAGGCTGTAATCGGTGCCAAAGGTGATTCAACAAAGTACTGAGTAAAGGGTCTGAATATTTCTGTTTTTTCTTTTTTTTTAATTGGCAACAATTTCTAGAAAACTGTTTTTGCTTTGTCATTATGGGGTATTGTGTGTAGTTTGATGAGGGAAAAAAACCAATTGAATACATTTTCGAATAAGGCTGTAACCTCACAAAATGTGGAAAAATCAATGGGACTGAATACTTTCCGAAGGCTCTGTAAGTCTAAAGCCGAGACAATAAGAAGACACAGTTGCAGAATACATTCAAACACACCTTTGTTTCATCACAAACTCAAAGAGGAACCTCTGGCCGTGAAGTCCACAAAGCATATTGCATGTAACAAAAAGTTACGTGACCAACAGCATGGACACATTTTCAGACTACTAAACAACTATTGATTTAGAACCACAGATGTTTTGGGGAGTATTTTATGAGGATCCCCAAAAAAACAGCAGTTACTCTTTCTGGGGTCCACATGAAACATGACACAATACAGAACATTAATAGACAACAGCTCAAGGACAGAACTACACTATAATTTTTTACAAAAGGCGCAAGTAGCCTATAATATTAGTACATACACACAAACTATCTATGTCAAATAGGGGAGATGTGTTGTGCCGCCAAAGTGTTTCTTCATCCACTTTTTGAAACCAGGTTTGCTGTTCACTTGAGCAATATGAGATGGAATAGAGTTCCATGCAGTAATGGCTCTACATAATACTGCATGCTGGGGGCTGTGAATCAAAACCTGGTGGCTTGTCTGGTGGGGTATGTGTGTGTGTCTATGTTGACTATGGAAACAATTTGAGATGTTCAACACATTCATGTTCCTTATAAAAAGAAGTGACGCAGTCAGTCTCTCCTCAGCTCTTAACCAAGAGAGACTGACTGCATAGTATTTATATCAGCCCTCTGATTACAATGAAGAACAAGACATGCTGCTCTGTTCTGGGCCAGATGCAGCTTAACTAGGTCTTTCCTTGCAGCACTCGACCACACGACTGGACAATAATCCAGATAAGATAAAACCTGCAGGACTTGCTTTGTGGAGTGTGGTGTCAACAAAGCAGAGCATCTCTTTATTACGGACAGACCTCCCCATCTTTACAACCATTTCATCTATATGTTTTGACCGTTTACAATCTAAGGTAAAACCAAGTACTGTAATTTAGCCTTCTCAACTTGTTCAACAGCCACATCATTCATTACCAGATTCAGCCGAGGTCTAGAACTTAGAAAATGATTTGTACCAAATACGATGCTCTTAGTTTTAGATATGTTCAGTTTATTACTGGCCACCCATTCCAAAACAGACTGCATCTCTTTAAGGGTTTCAGTGACTTCATTAGCTGTGGTTGCTGATGTGTTTATGGTTGAATTATCAGCATTCATGGACAGACATACTTTGTTTAATGCCAGTGGCAGGTCATTGGTAAAAATATATATAGTTTCCGCAAGTTGTAAAGAAAACAGGAGCTGCCTCCACTATTCCAGCACCATTTCATCTTCAACATTTCAATTTCGTCAATATTATCAAATCACATCTAGCTATATACTGAGCTTCCATCCTCTCAGTCCAGAGGCACAATGTATGAATTTATGTTTGGATCATAATCACCATTGCCTTTACCTCCCTTCTCAGCTCATTTGCTCACATTGTATATAGACTTGTTTCTACTGTATTATTGACTGTATGTTTGTTTTACTCCATGTGTAACTCTGTGTTGTTGTATCTGTCGAACTGCTTTGCATTATCTTGGCCAGGTCGCAATTGTTAATGAGAACTTGTTCTCAACTTGCCTACCTGGTTAAATAAAGGTAAAATAAATAAATCAATAAAAATTGGCAAGTAAGGATAATTTAGTAAAAACACAAGTACAAATCCCTATTTCCATCCATGGCTAATTTAGGAATGGGACAATTTTAGCCACAAGAGGAAAACAACACAATGAGATGCAACAATTCAAGGTGTTTCTGTCAATGATGTTTGGGTCTCGATGTGATGTGATTGGAGAGAAGCCGAATCATAAAACTGGCTTCCCTTGATACTTTTTTCTGGTGCTCCAGGACCAATCACAGTTGAGCTCACTCCGTTTAGCTCGCTTGTCCCCTTGCATTCAATTCTACGGGTGGCAACAATAATCCTACTCTTTTGGACCAGACAGCATGAGATAGATGGCCTACACATACAGAGACAGACGGGGGCTGTTTCGCTTGCTCGGGTGCTTTCTCCGGTGTGATACATTCAGACTCTTGCAAATGTAACATTTTTGAAAACTCAGAAAGAGGAGAGATACATTATTTGATGTTTTTTGTTTTTTATTTATTGGTAAATACATGCCACTGCGTATAGCAGAATGCCACCTAATAGGCCTATATTTATTTGACTTATAGGCCTAAATCACAATAATATTGCAGGGAATATTTCTCCTTTTCTGACATGACTGGTTTATCCCCGCAGCATAACAAATATTAGGCTAAATCCATCGCTCATTCAATAGCCAACCATGCTCGAAAGTAAATATACCGGTAGCCTATGATAGTATGGGTAGACTACAGTACTGCTGTGCGAAAGGAGATAGAAGCACAATCATGTAGCCTACTGACAAACAAATATTGGTCAAAAATGTATATTTTGCATTGAAGTGTGGGCTGTGGCAGCATTTCATTTGATGTGCGGAATGTGCAGCCATTGTTTGGCACTCACTATAGGCGGCAGGCGTTTTTTCTTTAAAAAGATTGAAACATTATGCCCATAGCTTCACAGAAATGTGATCAAATTTGCCATTGCGCTTTAGTAACGATCATGGCCCAGTTCCAACATCTCCAAGTCATACAGCAAATGAGTACATTTTTGTTTCTACAAAAGGTCAATTGAGCGTTTTCCAGGCGGGTTTGTAACACAAAAAATATAGTATGGCTCCGATTTATCAATGAAAACATGCGTACGTGTTGCGACAGTTTGATAAATCCATATAATTTGTTGCGCACGCAAATCCTGCAATATCCACGTATGGCAGAATTTACTGACAAATGTAAGCATGGTTGATAAATGAGGCCCCTGCTCTCTCTGGGTGTAATTCCATCCCCTCGACCTCTTGAGCCATGCCCATGTTGCCAGTTTGGTTGTCCCATTTCCTTGAAAGCAGTAATGCCCGGGAACAGGAGAAATGAGGCACAATCACACTCAATCTCCCAACCGAGGCCCCATAGAGGCCTGATTGGGGAAATTGGCGCTCTCCGTGGTGCTGAAAAATAAATGGCCTACAGGTCTAGCACTGCCGCTCAGGCACTCACTCCTAGAAAAAGGGAAAGCCTCAATTTTTGGGGAGGCAAGCAGGTTTTCACCGCCCATGACAATGCGCCTCGTCGTTTTCATATCCACTCCTATTCATTTATTTAACACATTTTTGTTGCCGGTATCAGGGGTTCAGTTAAGACATAAATAACTAAATACGTACATGGAAAATGAATAGGTGATTAAGCGTTAGACAGCCCTGGTTCTGTGGGTCTGATAGAGGGAGTGTGTGGGGGGGTGGGGGGGGGGGTGGAGCCACACAACGGCTTCACACACAGATGAGACAGGCTGGTAAAAGGAACACTAAGTGCTGCAATAAATTCATTCATTAATAGCAGACAGTACATTTAACATGCTCTGAAGGAGGCCTGTTTTTTACAACGTGTGCCAAGCCCTGGTGTATCCTGTTGACTGGTCATAGTTGTTCATTGAAACGTGATTAACACGTTTCAACACCTGCATTGCTTGTTGTTTGGAGTTTTAGGTTGGGTTTCTGTACAGCACTTTGAGATATCAGCTGATGTACGAAGGGCTATATAAATTGATTTGATTTGATTAGCATAAATCTATATCACCCTGCAGCCTCTAACAATCGATAGCATAGTGAGACAGGACCAAACAGTATGGACTGGGCCTATCTCTAGATTGCTTTTACCTGTGTTGTGTGTTGTATGTATAGGATCTCAAAGGCTGTGACCCCACTGACCTTTCCTGTGTTTTACCACATCTCTCTCTTGCTCTGAGTGACAATTTCCCTCCGTCATTTTTGTTTCCCTGGTATCTGCCCTGTTTTCCATGGCAACTTGTCCCCCTGTATAATCCAACAGCACAGCCCATTTCATCATTCACACCCTGCTACTTAAGCTCTGTCACAGAGCCACAGGCCTCCATTGATGACAGACATGACAGGCCAATATCAATAGGGGTAGGATAGACCTGATCTGGCTCCTGTTGGGGGGAGGGGGGGGGGCACTCCTCTTATCTGGTCCACACCACTCTCAGGGTTCAACTTGAGAGGCAATGGGGCCCATTACAGTCAACACACTTGTGGAAGCAGAACACTGATTCTTTCATTACATCTCTACTACGTTTTTTATTTAACCTTTTATTTTACTAGGCAAGTCAGTTAAGAACAAATTCTTATTTTACAATGACGGCCTACACCGGCCAACGCTGGGCCAATTGTGTGCAGCCCTATGGGACTCCCAATCACGACCGGTTGTGATACAGCCTCTAGCATTAAGATGCAGTGCCTTAGACCGCTGCACCACTCAGGAGTCTGTCTATCCTTATTTACAACTGCTGCCTTATGTCTGCCAGGTCTAGCTGTTTGGGTTTTTCAGCATGTTGCACCCTTAATACCTCCTATTGTCCAGATCCATTCATCATGCAGTACTCAGAGCCGTGTCATATCCACGGACACAAAGACCGGGCCATGATTTATCTACAAGTTCATTTAATTATACTGTAGAATATAGAATGAGCTGCTCTTGTAATGGAAAAAGAACATAGGAAGCCCAGCACATTGTCTTCATTGTCTCACTGAGAGAGAAGCACAAAATCACAAGCTGATTAGCATTGATTGTGTATTGCAATTGCCCCTGTGTGTGTGTGTGTGTGTGTGTGTGTGTGTGTGTGTGTGTGTGTGTGTGTGTGTGTGTGTGTGTGTGTGTGTGTGTGTGTGTGTGTGTGTGTGTGTGTGTGTGTGTGTGTGTGTGTGTGTGTGTGTGTGTGTGTGTGTGTGTGTGTGTGTGTGTGTGTGTGTGTGTGTGTGTGTGTGTGTGTGTGTGTGTGTGTGTCATTGCAGGTGTGTGTGGGTGTTAAATCCATTTCAACCTTAGATTTACAGTCAGATGTACGGATCTTTCAGTGACTGGAACAATGCAAGTTGTGTAGTAGTGGTGCCTGGAGAAGAGGGTATAAATGTAGTGGTGCCTGGTGAAGAGGGTGTAAATGTAGTGATGCCTGGAGAAGAGGGTGTAAATGTAGTGGTGCCTGGAGAAGAGGGTGTAAATGTAGTGGTGTCTGGAGAAGAGGGTGTAAATGTAGTGGTGCCTGGAGAAGAGGGTGTAAATGTAGTGGTGCCTGGAGAAGAGGGTGTAAATGTAGTGGTGCCTGGAGAAGAGGGTGTAAATGTAGTGGTGCCTGGAGAAGAGGGTGTAAATATAGTGGTGCCTGGAGAAGAGGGTGTATATGTAGTGGTGCCTGGAGAAGAGGGTGTAAATGTAGTGATGCCTGGAGAAGAGGGTGTAAATGTAGTGGTGCCTGGAGAAGAGGGTGTAAATGTAGTGGTGTCTGGAGAAGAGGGTGTAAATGTAGTGGTGCCTGGAGAAGAGGGTGTAAATGTAGTGGTGCCTGGAGAAGAGGGTGTAAATGTAGTGGTGCCTGGAGAAGAGGGTGTAAATGTAGTGGTGCCTGGAGAAGAGGGTGTAAATGTAGTGGTGCCTGGAGAAGAAATGGGGTGTAAATGTAGTGGTGCCTGGAGAAGAGGGTGTAAATGTAGTGGTGCCTGGATAAGAGGGTGTAAATGTAGTGGTGCCTGGAGAAGAGGGTGTAAATGTAGTGATGCCTGGAGAAGAGGGTGTAAATGTAGTGGTGCCTGGAGAAGAGGGTGTAAATGTAGTGGTGTCTGGAGAAGAGGGTGTAAATGTAGTGGTGCCTGGAGAAGAGGGTGTAAATGTAGTGGTGCCTGGAGAAGAGGGTGTAAATGTAGTGGTGCATGGAGAAGAGGGTGTAAATGTAGTGGTGCCTGGAGAAGAGGGTATAAATGTAGTGGTGCCTGGAGAAGAGGGTGTAAATGTAGTGGTGCCTGGAGAAGAGGGTGTAAATGTAGTGGTGCCTGGAGAAGAGGGTGTAAATGTAGTGGTGCCTGGAGAAGAGGGTGTAAATGTAGTGGTGCCTGGAGAAGAGGGTGTAAATGTCCAAACAGCTCCAGCGAAGGAAAGACACCCTGTGTGAAAAGTTCTATGAGAAACAGTGTCACTCAGAATGACCTAAAATTATAATCCAATATTGGTCTTTCACAGTCAGGACAACCCAAGCTGTACTGTGCAAGTAGGCCAATATTAGGCCTACTATTGAAACAGATTTAAAAAAAATACTTAACCAGCGCTTGTACCCTGGAGAAGTCAGGCCAACCCAAGCTGTACTGTGCAAGTTTATTAGGCCTACTATTGAAACAGATGAGAAATATTTAACCAGCAAATGATTAGTGATGTTTCTGTTGCACATGAGATGGAGTAGGCAAAGTAAAGGGACACTGGATTATATATAGTATAATCATAATATCAGTCTGACAGGTAGGCATAGCTACTTTGTACATAGTTACCATTTAACAAAGGAGATTTTTACCCATCTACCAGAAGATGGTAAGGCCTATCATTAGTAATGCTATATGTTTCCTGTTCCTCAATTGTTTGACACATGAACGTTGTACTTCATTATATGAGGCTTGTCTTAACATGCTTCAAAGCAGCCTATAGCAAAATCCAACCATAGAAACATGGAGGCAATACCTTTTTATAGACTTCCTCATTATGCGTTCTCCTGTACTATTGGTTTTCTTTGAACTTTCTTTAATTGTCTAGCAGCCACAGGCATAGTCATGTTAGCAACACATTATAGTTGTTGCGTCTTTAAATCCACTCTTCTTCTTCGTTGCTAACCTATATTTCCATCTCTGTTCATGAAGCCACTCGCGTGTGCTGTGCGCATTTTTGAACCGTGTTTTACAGCAATTGCATTTTGGAAAGTTCAAGCGTAGGCCTTCCGCCCTGTGCACATTGGCGAGCGTAAAATCTGGCGAAATAATAGTTTATCAACATTTTCTGATATGTTCCATCATCCATATGAATTGATATGGCGTATACCTCCACTACACTACTACATGAGTTAGGAGGATTCTAAGGGCCTGTGACTGACAGGGGCCCTAAAAGATTATTAGAACATTATGTAAAAACATTTCAACATTAAATTATTAAATTATCATCATTAATATAATATTTTATTTACAATATAGTAATAAAACTAACGGTTTCTGTTTCTTTTCTTGTTTTTTTTTGGCAAAAAGTAAACATCCAGAGAGCCTCTTAAAGGAAGAGATGCAGACTCTTATAGATGGATGGGAGTCTCTCCTGTCTGAGGCAACACTGATTGTTACGCAAATGGATGTTGCACCTCAATTTAGTAAGGAACACAGCCGCCAGAGGAAAAGGAAGAGATTCCATGATGAGACCTCTCAAGAGGAGACGGCTCAGGACAGTGCAGCAACGGTGTTTCAGAACACAGTGTTTTTTTACTGCTATGGACAACATCATAAGTGACTTGGACACTAGGTTCCAGAACACTGCAAAAAATTGTAGAATAATTTTCTGCTTTTCTTAAAGTTGGGCAGATTAGTGAGGATAAAGTCCCTTCTGTGTGCCAACCACTGATCATGAAGTATTCCAGAGATCTTACACTTGAGTTTCCAAATGAAGTAAGACACCTGAACACTGTAAATGCTGCCAATTTCCCCCCTAACGTGTCCCCTCTTGGTCTCCTGAATGCAATTTGCAAGATGCAGCTGCAAAGTATTTTTGGAGAAGTGTGCATTGCTTTACAAATATTTTGCAAACTGCCTGTGACTGTTGCTGGTGGCGAGAGAGCTTTCAGTAAGCTAAAACTGGTAAAATAACTATTTGAGGTCCTCTATGTCCCAGGACAGGCTTCACAGTCTTGCCATGCTGTTCATTGAAAGTCAATTAGCTAGAAAGCTGAACTTCAAAGACTTGATCAGTGACTTTGCTAGCAAGAAGGCTCGGCGCTGGGCTCTAGATGAGTAAGGCTGAGCAAGGGCCAGTGATAACTGCTAAATGGCATGGCTGTGGATATTGGATCACTACACACATGATGCCCACAGGCTGAGAACAAGACTGAGAATAGACTAAGAACAAGATATATCTCAAAGTAATGGCTGGATTGACATACCATTTGTTGTGCACAATCACGACCCCAAGTGGAAGAAACCTATTGATTTGGTGACCTCTTGACCTTTCCTCTATCGCCACCATCAGGCCTTTTCATTTCCATTCTGGTTTTCATTTTCCATTTCCACATTTTATAGCTGCTTATTTTCTAGTTGGTATGTGTACTTAGATCAAACATCTGCTGCTGATTTTATTATATTGTTTGTTTGTTATATCATTCTATAGCTGATTTATTTTAATTGAAAAGTTTAAATGTATATTAACTTAGATGTATTATTCATTAAGTTATTCATTAATGTTTAGAGAATTTTCCATTCAAGAATTTGAACATTAAAATTACATGTAGACTGTAAAAGACATCCTTTAGCACATTTCTTATAGAGGGTATCAGTCTTGCATCAAATAGTGAATTCCACTGTATGCAGAATGTTGCATGCATGTCTGCACAGTGTTATAGTTTCACAGCTCACTGTCAGTTAACATCATACGGTAAATATTGGACTACAAGAGAGTTGCAAGCCTGCGAAGGGAGAGTTATTTACAGCTTTGAATGGGTTGGTTGGGTTCTGGAGGTGTGTGGTTACAGCAATTGCACAGGGTTTGTGTGGCCTGTGGTGGTGGGGCCCAATGAGAACTTTTCATGGGGCCCAAAATCCCTGGTGGTGCCCCTGCTCGAGGCTACCAGTACTGTGAATGGTTTAGTAGAAGATGCTATTCAATAGGGGATGCATGTTGATCTAATGGATTTGATGTGTAATGATGATACCCTACAGACATGGTGCCCTGTGTAATGATGATACCCTACAGACATGGTGCCCTGTGTAATGATGATACCCTACAGACATGGTGCCCTGTGTAATGATGATACCCTACAGACATTGTGCCCTGTGTAATGATGATACCCTACAGACATGGTGCCCTGTGTAATGATGATACCCTACAGACATGGTGCCATGTGTAATGATGATACCCTACAGACATTGTGCCCTGTGTAATGATGATACCCTACAGACATGGTGCCCTGTGTAATGATACCCTACAGACATGCCCTGTGTAATGAT